>NC_133324.1:121007324-121088216 GCF_042186555.1 Aquarana catesbeiana | reverse complement strand
CACAAAAAGATGCTGTAATGCTTAGGGAACCTCCATGTACTGTGTGCCTGATTAATTGGGGGCGAACCACTTTAAGTAAGGGAAACCTTGCAGCTTCACAGCCAGTTTCCTACTGCGCATGCCCAAGCTGTGCTTTGTGAATGATCCCGCAGTCTTCTGGGACCTGTGATGAGGAGGGGGTGGCCGAACTTCCATCTTGGATTGCCCCGGCGCATGTGACCAAAAGTGGGAAGCAGGTACCTGTCAAAACCAGGTGTGTATTGCTATGAATGGTGGCTGCACTGCTGGTTATTGGGTTTAGGCACTAGAGAGGAGCAATCGTAAATGGAAATCAAGTTTATCAAGTGAGACTTGTTACTATGGGCATCCAATCTGGTCTTATTTGTAAAGCCCCATTCTCAGACTGAACGACAGCACAACTAAAGGGAGGAACTAGAGCTGCATGATCCTGGAAAAAATAAGAATCACAATTTTTTTTTTTTTGCTTAGAGTAAAGATCACGATTCTGAAGAACCTTTTTTTATTTTTTTTTTTATTTTAAAGATTTATAACCCCTGAAAGTTATCAAACAAGATGGCAATAAAATAAGACATAATACACTTTGCTTAAATCAAATTTAACCACTTGCTTACCGGGCACTTACACCCGCTTCCTGCCCAGGCCATTTTTCCAAAAAAAATTTTTTTACTTATTTTTTTGTCAGTAAATTTTGTAACTAAGTAATTTTTCTCCTTCACTGATGTGCGATGATGGGGCAGCACTGATGGGCTGAACTGGTGGCCACTGATGAGGCAGCACTGATTAGGTGGCACTGATGAGGTGCTAATATATCGCACTTATGGGCACTGATATGTGGCGATGGGCGGTATGGATGGGCAGCACGGATGGGCATTGGGTGGCACTGATGGGTGACACTGATGGCCAGCACTGACTGGCATCGCTAATGGGCACTGATTGGTGGCACTTGTGGGCAGTGGTGGACACTGATTGTTGGAACTGATTGGTGACACAGTTGGCGCTATATTTTAATCAGGGCACTGATGATCAGTGCCCTGATTATACATCCCTAGATGTCCCCTGTGAGGCGATGACGCTGATCGGCTCTCCTCGCCACACACTCTGTCCGATTACCGGCATCTTTATGTTTGCATTTGACCGGCTGTGATTGGACACAGCCAATCACATGGTTAAAGAGCCGCGGACGTGGCTCTTTACAGAGATCGGGTTTGCGCTGTGTCCTAGCAACACGGCGTGGTGTTGATCGCTGTGCGAGAGCGGCTGTTCTGAGACACCATCATATGATGGCTTCCCAGAAAGAGAGCCACCCCGCCCCACCATCATTTGACGGTGGGTGGGCAGCAAGCAGTTAAAGAAATGTAATGAAAAATAATGTAATGTGTAAAGAAATAAAAACAAAAAAATACCAATAAAGTGGTTTTAACCCCACTTGGTAATTTTCAGGTACTCACCTGTCTTCCTTAATGCTATGTGTCCAGTGTATTTGTTTTATCTAAAAAAAAAAAAAAAAAAAGGTTGTTTTATACAGTATTTCTGAGCGACGCTCAGGTGACCGGCCGCTGCTCCCTCTCCTGATCTGACAGCTACAGCAGGAGGGGAGGAGAATCCATCGTTGACGTCAGTCGGGAGGAGGACAGTAGAGGTGAAGTGGTGCTTGGTAATACAGTAGGACGGCATTTTTAAAATAAAACAGATACACTGGACACATAGCATTAAGGAAGTCAGGTGAGTGCCTGGAAATAATTTATTAATGCAGGAGGGGAGGGGCAGACACTGACAGGCAGGGAGGGGGGAGGGAGAGGACAGAGGAGAGCTGTGTATGATGGAGACACGTAAACTGACCATGGTGTCAGGGCTCAGCAGCCATGATAAACTGTGGTTAGTTTACAGGGGGGAGGGCAGGATCGGTGTTTCAGGTAATACAGGGGCCAGATTACACAGCACAAGCACTGTGCAGTTATTCATGCCTTAAGGCAGTTGTTCTCAACCCCAGTCCTCAAGTACCCCCAACGGGCCATGTTTTGGGAACTTCATTTAGAAAAAAATGGCTCTTATTAATACCATGTCATTGATATTGATTTAAAGCAGCTGTGCAAAGTAAAGGAAAACCTGAAAACATGGCCCCTTGGGGGTACTTGAGGACTGAGGTTGAGAACCGCTGCTTTAACCACTTACGAACTGCCAGCCGTCGTTATACGCCGGTACCTTGAAGAGGGACATCATTATGGCAGCAGATAGCTACCATAACCCCTGTATCCTCTTCAGTGGGTGGTCCGCTTTCAGATAAGTGGTCTCTGCGGCAGGTTTGCCACGATATTACATTTAACGGTGGCGGGAGAGGGTCCCCCCTCCCGCCATGCTCCAGTGCCCTTCACTGCTTACTGGAGCCATCGGTAGCGGCGGAGATGATTGAGTCCGCTCCCCTCTGTGGTATGGAGATGAGTGAGGGGAAGATGGCCCCCACCTGTCTCCATATGATTGCAGGGGGAAGCGACGTCAAAACGTCACTTCCGCCCATAGCTCTTAAAGAGACGTATATTTATTTTATTTGTTTCAAATGACATTTAATTTATTTTTTATTGCATTTTAGTGTAAATATGAGATCTGAGGTCTTTTTGACCCCGATCTCATTTTTAAGAGGTCCTGTCATGCTTTTTTTTTCTATTACAAGGGATGTTTACATTACTTGTAATAGGAATAAAAGTGACACAATTTTTTAATTTTTTTTAAAGAACAGTATAAATATAAAAGGTAAAATAAACTTGTGCCCGTCAAACGCAGCCACCTGTGCCCGTCAAACGCAGCCACCTGTGCCCGTCAAACACAGCCACCTGTGCCCATTAAATGCAGCCATCACTTCACTAACCCACACACACACACACTGCACGGGCTACCACTGGTGCTGACAGTTCCTTGGCATTCCTGTTTGCACCTTCCAGAACACTAGGAGTTAACAGTGGAATGTGCAAAGGGAAGCCCAGGGACCTGTCAGCACTGTTGTTAAAATTACTTTCTTTTAATAAATGCCGTGTTACAATGAATGATGTGCCCCGCTGTATGTGCTTTTTAAAAAATATGTCGCTTCATACCGAATTTCACAGTAGTACAATACATCCCACTCGTGTGACTCCCTAGCCCGTCCCGCCGCTCTCCGCTCTCCTCTCTCGTCTCCTGAGTCCTGATGTCAGCGGGGAATTCTCAGCCCCGCCCGCTGACTATAGCTATCATATCAGAAGAGAGGTGGGCGGGGCTGAGAATTCCCCGCTGAGGTCAGAACTCAGACGTGAGAAGAGAGAGGCGGGATGGGCCAGGAGTCACATGAGCAGGATGTATTGTACTACTGTGAAATTCGGTATGAAGTGACATATTTTTTTAAAAAGCACATACAGCAGGGCACATCATTCGTTGTAACACAGCATTTATTAAAAGTAAGTAATTTTAAAAACGCGCTCCGAGCGCTTTCCCGGGAGGGGCGGGGCAAGTTCTGGATGACGTCACCCGCAATCGATTTTCCAGTCCTTATGCATCGATGCCGCAGCGGGGACACCCGAATCGCGATGCAACGATTACTTTCAGCACCCCTAATGTTAGATGTGAAAATAATAATGAACAAAGCAAACAAAAACGTTTTAATTATCAATAGTTTATAAAGTAGAAGTAAATTTAAAAAATCAGCAGGAAAATTAAATGGAGAAGGAGAATAAGGCTGATTAGAGTAAATTAAGGGTTAATAAGGGGTTAAAGAAAGCAACAAAATCCCCCCCCAAAAATTTTTTTTTGTGTTACTTGACAAGGTTGCTTTAACCACTTCAGCCCAGAAGATTTGGCTGCAGAATGACCAGGTCATGCGACTAATTGACGTCCTTTTTTTTCCCACAAATAGAGCTTTCTTTTGGTGGTATTTGATCGTCTCTGCCGGTTTTTATTTTTTGTGCTATAAACAAAAAAAGAGCGACAATTTTGAAAAAAACACAATATTTTGTACTTTTTGCTACAATAAATATTCCCTTTTTTTTTTTTTTTTTTTACTACTAATGGCGGAGATCTGCAATTTTTATTGTGACTGCAACATTATGGCGGAAACATCGGAGAGTTTTGGCACATTTTTGGGACCATTGGCATTAAGCGATCAGTGCTATAAAAATGAATTGATTACTGTATTGGCAGTGAAGGAGTTAACACTAGGGGGGCGACTGAAGGGTGAGGGGACTGACTAGAGGAAGTGACGGATCGTGGTTCCTAGCTAATGGGAACACATGATCTGTCACTCCTGTCAGAACAGGGAAGTGTGTGTTTACACACACTCCGTCCCTTTTCTCTGTCTCCTGCTCACGATTGCTCGTGGCCCGCAGTCATCGCGACCGTGCGCGCCTACTATCTCGATCCCACGGACCGAAGTATAGCCTACGATGGTTCATGGGATTGTGCCGACCTGCCGCCGTATAATGACGGCGGCTGGTCGGCAAGCAGTTAAACTGACTTAATTTGCAGCTGAAGTTCATCCCTTTTGATCTGTAAATGAATAAACAGAAAGATAAGACATTTTATCTTTCTCTTTCAGCACTGAGAATGTTGTTGATTAGAGTTGCTGGTTGCCTTTTTTTGACAGCTGTGACCAGTTGAACGGCTCTGCACTTTCTACATGAGGGCTGGGTTTACACTGTTCTGACAAACGCTCCGACATTGGGAGCTCATGTCGCATGATGTGTGAAATTCAATGTTTCCCTATGGGAGCCGTCCTAACTGGTCCGACACAAGTCGTTCCAACTTTAGAAATGCTCCCTGTACTACTTTGGTCCGACTTTGATCCTACTTCAGCCCATTGACCTATCACTGAAGTCGGATCGCCATCTCGCATGATCCGACTTCGGTATGCGACTTGTGCTCAGATGATCTTGAGGGGGAACTCCGTGCCAAATTTTAAATAAAAAAACTGGCATGGGTTTCCGTTTCCAAGAGCATACCCCAGGCCCTTGGGTCTGGTATGGACCTTAAGAGGAACCCCCCTACGCCGAAACGGTGTGGGGGTCCCCCCCCAAATCCATACCAGACCCTTATCCGAGCACGCAGCCCGGCCCGTCAGGAATGGGGGTGGGGACGATCGAGCGCGGCCCCCCCCTGACCGTACCAGGCCGCATGCCCTCAACATGGGGGGGTGGGTGCTTTGGGGCAGGGGGGGCGCCCTGCGGCCCCCCCACCCCAAAGCACCTTGTCCCATGTTGATGAGGACAAGGGCCTCTTCCCGACAACCCTGGCCATTGGTTGTCGGGGTCTGGCGGGTGGGGGGCTTACCGGATCCCAGGGGCCCCCAGATCCCGGCCCCCCACCCTTTGTGAATGAGTATGGGTACATTGTACCCCTACCCATTCACCTAGGGAAAAAAGTGTCGGTGAAAAAATACAGTACACAGGTTTTTAAAGTAATTTATTAGGCAGCTCCGGGGTCTTTCTTCCGACTTCGGGGGGTCTCTCTCAGCAATCTCCTCCAGTGTCCTGATCTTCTGGCCGGCTCCTCCGCTATCTCCCTGCGGCTCTTTTGCTAGCGGTGGCCCGGACTTCTGCCTTCTGCCTTCTTCTCTTCTCTTCTTCTCTTCTCTTCTTCTCTTCTTCCGATGTTGACACGACGCTCTCTCCAGCTGGAATGCTCTCTGAGCGCTCCGCAATGGACTTATATAGGCGGTGACCCCGTCCCCTTATGAGGTCACAGTCCCAGCATGCCCCGGGACTGTGACCTCATAAGGGGGCGGGGGGTTCCTCCGCCCTATATTAAGTCCATTGCGGAGCGCTCAGAGAGCATTCCAGCTAGAGAGAGCATTGTGTCAACATCGGAAGAAGAGAAGGCAAAAGTCCGGGCCATCGCTAGCAAAAGAGCTGCAGAAGATCAGGACACCGGGAGGAGACCCCCGGAGTCGGAAGAAGACCCCCGGAGTCGGAAGAAGACCCCGGAGCTGCCTAATAAATTACTTTAAAAACCTGTGAACTGTGTTTTTTCATTGACACTTTTTTCCCTAGGTGAATGGGTAGAGGTACGATGTACCCCATGCTCATTCACAAACGGTGGGGGGCCGGGATCCGGGGGCCCCCCTTATTAAAGGGGGCCTCCCAGATTCTGATAAGCCCCCCGCCTGCAGACCCCGACAACCAACGGCCAGGGTTGTCAGGAAGAGGCCCTTGTCCTCATCAACATGGGGACAAGGTGCTTTGGGGTGGGGGGCCGCAAAGCAACCCCCGCCCCAAAGCACCCACCCCCCCATGTTGAGGGCATGCGGCCTGGTACGGTTCAGGAAGGGGGGGGCGCGCTTGCTCGTCCCCCACCCCCATTACTAACCGGCCGGGCTGCGTGCTCAGATAAGGGTCTGGTATGGATTTGGGGGGACCCCGACCCCAGATAAGGGCCTGGTATGCTCTTGGAGGGGGAACCCATGCCAGTTTTTTATTTAAAATTTAGCGCAGAGTTCCCCTCAAGATTCATACCAAGCGCAGTCCGGGCATTCAAGTAGGATCCCCGTTCATTGAAAGTTGGACGCATGCCGACTTCATGTCGCAGGGCAAAGTCGGATCCAAAGTAGGACGGCTGTCGTTTCGCACCAGTGTGAACCCGGCCTCAATCGTGGAATGCTGAATTGAGATCGTGGAGGGGTCGAATCGAGATTGCAATCCTTGATTAATCGTGCAGCTCTAAAGAAAACCCAAGAAACTTGCTACAAATTGATATCTGGGTGGTCTAAAACCCTGATTGCATAGGTATATCCTTTCATGCTAAGCCATTTTTGACATTTGGTGTTTACAAGTTAAAATCCGTATTTTTTGCTAGAAAATTACTTAGAACCCCCAAACATTATATATATTTTTTTAGCAGAGAATCCAGAGAACAAAATGGCAGTATTTTATGTCTTACAGTATTTGTGCAGCGGTGTTTTAACGCAACTTTTTGGGAAAAGGGACACTTTCATGAATTTAAAAAAAACTTAACAGTAAAGTTAGCCCAATTTTTTTGTGTAATGTGAAAGATGTTGCGCTGAGTAAATAGATACCAAAAATGTCACGCTTTATAATTGCACGCACTCGTGGAATGGCGACAAACTACGCTACCTAAAAATCTCCATAGGCGATGCTTTTTCTTACCAGGTTAGAGTTAGAGGAGGTCTAGTGCTAGAATTATTGCTCTCACTCTGACGATCACGGCGATACCTCACATGTGTGATTTGAATAACGTTTACATATGCAGGTGCGACTTCCGTATGCTTTTTCTTTGCTGCGCGAGATCACGGGGATGTGGGCACTTTAAAACATAATTTTTTTTTCTTATATATTTTATTTATTAAATTGTGTTTTAAAAAAATTTGATCACTTTTATTGCTGTCACAAGGAATGTACACATCCCTTGTGACAGTAATAGGTGGTGACAGGTACTCTTTATGGAGGGATCGGGCGTCTAAAAAAACATCCAATCCCTCCTTTGCACTTCAAAGTATTGAGATCGCCAAAAACGGCGATTCTGAATACTGTATATTTTTTTTAAATCCGGCGCCATTGGCAGCCAAGTAAACCGGAAGTGACTTTGCGACGTCGCTTCCGTGTTTACAGTCTGTGGCTAGACGCTGGAAGTGCCGGATCGCGGATCGGGTCGGGAGGCCCGGTGAGAGCGGCAGGAGGAGAGGATGTCCCCTCCTGCTCCTTCGGGATAACAATCGAGTGGCTTTTAGCCGCATCGGTTGTTATGCCTGAAAAGCCGATCGCCCGCTCTAAAAAACGGTACCGAGATGATGCCTACAGCTGCGGGCATCATCCTGGTATAACCCCCCGAAAGCCGAGGCCGCATATCTGCGTACGTTGGCGGAAGGGGATATGTATCCTGGCTCCTACCCCAATGTGTTAGTGGGGTTGCACACACCCAGGCTCCTTCTTGCATATATGGTGGCATTGCCTGAGGATCCAGAAACTTTGGGATGAGATCTGTGGGTGGAGAACATCTCAATTCCGTATTATTAAAGCCCCTCTTCAGATGTTATTCCATGGCACTCTCTGGTCTTTGTAAAAGCTTATAAAAATAGTGTACTGCCTTCATTATTAAATGATGCCAAAAGCTTTAATTCCCTCCCTTTGGGAAAAAGATAACTGCCCCACTATACTAGATTGGAAAAGGGAGGTAGACAAAAAGATAGAGGTTGAAAGATGGATATTCCCATGTAGAAATAAATATGATAAGTTCTATGAAAGAAAGGCCTGTTGGCCATTCCCCACAAATCAAGGCAGACTAATTCGCTCTCCAGGTCTCGCAGTATCCTATATACCCCGTTTGCGGTCCATGCTAATGAATCGGAGTTCTTGTTAGTAACCCCATACATGGCTTCCTTCTACTAGGATTTTTCTTTTTGTCTTGCAATGCAATCTGACATTGAGGATGATTGCTAATTAAATCGCTAGCACTTTCTTCTTATCTCCTTTCGTGACTGTCTTTCTTGAATCTCCCTTCTTTCCCAGGATTGTTGATTCTATACCATGGTGCACAACAGAGTTATGTTAATGTTAAACAATGTAAGTTGTGATTTCTTTATTGATCTTTATTGTACTGCTACTGACTGAATACAACAATCCTATTTTTAGTACTACTTGTATGTTCTTTGTATTACGTACCTCTCCTTTGTATACTCTTTAAAACCAAAAATAAATATTATACAAAAAGTGAAGGATGCAGTCCTCATTTATCAAAATGTTCCTTAGCAACAAGTCAGACTTGGGAATGACTTTTATGATATTCACCTTCCGTCGGTGGGATTTTTTAAATCCCAACTATTTTGTTGCTGCTCATTCTCTTGTAGTCCTATGTCGCAGATAGACGTCTACTGGACTCATAGGACTCAATTCACAAAGCTAAAATGCCACAATAAGACTTAACTGTCACTTATTATGAAAATATTTTGAGTTGTGCCCAATGAGATTTGAAAATAGTCATGTAGCTAACGGTAAAGAGCCTTAAGCTTCATACACACAATCGGATTGTTGGCAGACCGAGCGTCAGAGTTTTGTCCAAAGGGTGTGTGCTTGGATTTTGTCTTGCATACAAACGGTACACAATTGTTGGCCAACAAACACGAACGTAGTGACGTACTACGTGGAATTTCAGCTCTTAAGCGCCACCCTTTGGGCACCTTCTGCTAATGTCGTGTTTGAGCATTGATTCCGAGCATGCGTGGTTTGCACTTTGGA
This sequence comes from Aquarana catesbeiana, assembly GCF_042186555.1. NCBI lineage: Eukaryota > Metazoa > Chordata > Amphibia > Anura > Ranidae > Aquarana > Aquarana catesbeiana. The sequence goes on along the minus strand of NC_133324.1, from coordinate 121,078,989 downwards.
CTTTTGTGTGACAGACTTGTGTACACAGGATATGAAAATCTGACAACAGACTGTTGTCTGCCGAAAATTTACTAGCATGCTATCCAACGTTTGTTGGCCGAAAGTTGGACAACAATTGTCTGATGGAGCGTACAAACGGTTGGATTTTAGGCAGTCTGTCATCACACAATTCACGGCCGAAAATCCGATCGTGTGTACGAGGCTTTAGCCTCGTATACACGATGAGAATATCGGACAAATGATCGTCTGTGTCTGTGTGGTTTGTTTTTTATTTATTTTTGTCTGTGTGTTTTTGCATACTAGTCTCATATCGACAATGAAGAGGTTACTTGACTTATGAAAATTCGAGTACGAGAATTGAGCCCAACTTCAATAGTGATGTATTTTTGTTTCTGAGCACATGTGGTTTTCTCCTTTTGGATATTTCTTTTTTGGATGAAAGCTGTACGGATTAAGAAAAAAATCGTACGATCTGGTATCGTACAAGAAACATTTTTGTGTTCGGATAATTTCAGACGAGCTGTCGTGGTCAGCTCCTGAAAGCTGTGTACGAAGGGTCAGAGTACCGTACAATCTCTTCGGAAGCAGTATTTTTCGTCTGATTTTTTGATCGTGTGTACTAAGGTTTCAGCCTTGTGGAAAGGTTTGTGAATTCAGCCTATAGAAAGTTTTGTTATGTCTGAACAACAAAATACAGTTTCACAGTCTGACCTCTATAAAGTAACTAGTGCTTAAAGTGGAACTAAAGTCTATATACTAATTTCCTCTCTAACAATCAGAAGTTCACAGAGCTGGCATCTTCTCCTAGTGCCAGTCTTGAATGGCCAGTGTGGGATGATGTCACTTCTGTGCGTGCATGGGAGTCATTCATCCCAGCACACTGGCACTCAGAATTGTTAATGGAGATGCACAAGTGCAGCCATATATACATTCTGCAGAGGATTGTAGTCCCAATGGCCCTTGAAAGCCATATACCCGCCTGTACCTGTTCTGTAGAGATCATCGCTGTTTGGCCTTCTTAGGGCTATACTGCTGCGGATATTATATGTCAGATCCAGGTCCTTCTGTGCATGCGCACAGCTCTTCATTTGTTCCATAATCCTTACTCCCCTTGTTCATTCCCATTGGAATGAAAAAGAGGGGCTTTAATGCCCTCCCCCCTAATGGGATCATGGTAGCTCACAGAAGTTTAAATTGTCTATTGCTCCACACCTTTTAGTAGTGGCCTGTTTAATCAGCTGATGCTGGTGGGCCTTCTGGCATACATAAGGGATAAATAAGATGTTGCGGGTGCAGGTCAACACCAGCTCACTCAACCACTTTTTCTGTCCAGTCTTTATTATGCTAAAGTTGGATAAGTTAGAAAGTGACAGTTTATTTTTAGGTCTCATGCACATGGGTAGAAAAAAAATGCCACTTTAAAGTGGTGTTACAGCTGAAATGATACTTTTTTAATAAAAATACCCATATAATACACAAGCTTAAATGTATTCTAGTAAAGTTAGTCTGTAAACTAAGGTCTGTTTTGTTAGTTTATAGCAGTAGTTTGTTATTTTATAAACTTACAGCAGGCCGTGGCCATCTTAAGTGTGGGCATCTGAAGCCAGACTGTATTTCTTCCTGGATCTCATCCTTGCAGATCTCGCACATGCTCAGTGCAGCACAAGCAGTGTAATAGGTTTCAGGTCAGATTTCCATAGCAACGGCAGTGTCAGAGGAAGTTGCTTCCCCTTCCCAGAAGGCATTGCAAACAGGAAATGATGCGATGGGCCACGGCCAGGGAGGAGAAAGTGAAAAATGAATACAGCAGATATACAGTAGGTGCTGAGAAAAAAAAAATAAAAAATATCCAATTCGTTTACAGTGCACAGTTTAGTGAGGGATGCTGAAGAGTTGTAAAAGTGGGTGGAACTCCACTTTAAGCTTGTAAAAACGCTCAGCTCTGAAGCTGGAAAATATCATTCATTTCAATGGCCCCTGTTCACATATGAGTGTTTTGTCACTTGAAGCAAAACCCCTGAAGCTCAAAAAGTACACGAGCTTCTTTTGTCAGGTAAATTTAGATTTTTAGCCTCATAGACTTCAATAGAAATGCCTGACTTGAGCAGAAAAACGCTTGTAAAACGCTCAAAATAGCAGCTCTCCACCTCCCTAATTTTCTCTCTCTCTTTCCCTAGTGCTTTCTATTGGCTAAACAAAAAAGCCTGAAGGTGTAAAACACTTGTAATACACTTCTAAAACGTTTTAAAAAAAGATTTTAAAAAAGCCTGAAAAACGCCAGTAAATCGATATGCTCAGGTGTGAATGGAGCCTAAAAGGCATCGGTTTGTTTTTTTACTTATGCCTCTTAAAGCTGCTGTAGGTTATTTAATATGCATATGCACATTAAAGGCATGTCTTAGAGCAGTGTTTGGGGGCGTGAAAAAGAAATATCTCAAACCTGTGTTTAGAGAGGAGTGTGTTACCATAATTTGCACGCGTAAAGACCTCTAAATGTCCATAAATATGCACATTTGCACGTAAATTTGTTCTAGTGGCTTGATAAATGATTCTAGCAAAGAGAATACGTTTACTTTCATGTCCTTCTAAATACCATAGCGACATTAGAGGCGTAATTGGCAGCATATTTTGAACATCTATTCCTGTGCATGTTGCCTAAATGTTACATTTTATGGACATTTACCTTCATTGTAGTGACTGTAGTATTTTATTTGTTTTTGTGTTCTGGTTCTAAACCAGTAATATAGGATGCTGCAAAATTATTAGAGCCTGCTTTGTGATGTAAAGCTTGTTGCTTCGTGGAGTAGCGCCTGCCATTCTGGGAACAGAGATGGAATTCCCTGGGATGAGGGGAGAATAGACTTTCATTTATTATTAATAGAGATCATGGCACGCATGTGTGGCGGACACAGGACCGATATTGAACATCTTCAAGAAGAGTGTGTGCGGCACCGAGGAGGCCACACGGTGAAGACTGACATCGGAGCCCAATAAGTGTTCCATTACACCAGAAATACTTAACTGTCTGAGAGGCCAGCCTTAGCTGAGACGAAAAGTGGATAAACATTCTGTGGAGGCAGCCCTTACCTATTTTACCTCCTCCTTTACAGTGTATTGTTTTCTCCAAAACTATAAGTGCTCTTTAAACTGCTCTAAAAAGACAGCTAGAATTTGGTTGCTATGGGCACCGCTGTTGCGTACTTCTTCTCTCTCTCTTTTTTTTTTTTTCTTTAGTTTTTTTACATGAGGCCCTATTATGCATTGAACTAAACAGTTCTCCCTAAGCACAATTCCATTCTTCTCGATTTAACCCTGGAGCGGTCTGCTACAAAAAATTACAAAACTGTCTCTTCTGTTAGTTACAAACACCTCCTCCAGTGTAAAGTAGATGAGGACAGACGGTGATGATTGTAGTCCAGATCAGGACAGCCTAGGGTGACAACATACAGGCAGGATCACTGGGTGAAATAAAAAGCTTGTACAGGGAAACTAATGCTGCCACCACATCTAGGAACCGATAAGTTGAATATATTGAATCTCTGTTTAGATTAAGGCTGGCCATACACTAATTTTCCTTTCTTTCTTCTTTCTTTTATCTTTCTTTCTTTCTTTCTTTCTTTCTTCTTTCTTCTTCTTTCATTTCTTTCTTTCTTCTTCTTTCTTTCTTTCTTCTTTCTTTCTTTCTTTCTTTCATCTTTCTTTCTTTCTTCTTCTTCTTTCTCTTTCTTTCTTCTTCTCTTTCTTTCTTTCTTTCTTTCTTTCTTTCCAACCACAAAGCAAATTTTTTCTGGTACATTAGGAATAAGACGTAATTTGCACATTGTATGACTAGCTGTAGATGCATTTTAAAGGTGACAAACTACCCTTAAAAATTGGGAAGAACATCCCTCACCCCTGACCCCCCCCCCCCCCCCCATTACTACACATAAATTTGTGTTCTTATATTCTGTCATATAATTGATATTCAGGCTGTGGATGTCCACAGCTTGTTATGCTCATGTGCTGCCTAATTTTCATTATATATTCACTGTGAGTGCCTGAGTACATGAAGTCCTGGAAATGATTTTGTTTGTTTTTTGTACAGAGACACAAGGAAGAGAACAGCTTGCTTCAGGTCACATAGAACTGGCAAGAGAAGTAAAAAAAATGTATCCGTTTTCCTATTCTATCTACAGTGGAGGCCTCGGTAGTTTAAAGAGGATCCCCAGGCAGTGCTATAATGTTACTGTTTCTGCATGATGGTTCTGTTGCTTGGAGAGCAGAGGTTTGAACCTAGGTCCTTCGAGTGAGGACTTGTGAATGTCCTGTGCTTTCCATATTTATAGGCATGTGTATCTTTGTACAAAACCTTGAATGCATGGTAATTTTTAATTTTTTTTATTTCAATCCTTTCTTGGTCCTTTTTTGGAACCCAAACTTTATCTACTGACTGTAGTTAACAATATGAGGTCTTTTAAAAAGGATTTGTTGTTTTGGGACACTTGTCCACCTGAATTTTACAGCATTTAAGCTCTTTAAGATTCACCCTATTCCTCTATCATCTTCAAATAGGATTTGTCCAATGGCATATAATATAGAGTCCAATTATGATAAAGATTTGCCCATCAGATGCAAAGGAGGGTTATTGCAAAATGTCAAAATTGTTAAATCCGACAAAGGACCTGTTGTGTTACTAAATGCACATCTTTGTCTGTTTGTGCTGGCTTCCAGCTTCACCCAAGGTGGAAGCCCAATTTATGGGTGGTTCTATGGGGGAACTACGCTAGTACTGAAGCAACTGCACCCTCTCCATAGTGTACTAACTGGCATATATTGTGTATTTTTCACTGTCTATCGGATGCCATTGCTCAGTCTGTTGGGAAACTACTGTGTTAGGGCCTTCTAGTGAACATGGCAGTGAAGAATACAGGTTACATGTACTTGGCCCCCTGGGGAATTCAACAATTATTTTTTAGTTTGAGTGATATTACTTCAGATTCAAACAAGATAATCCCACCTGCATAAGCATTACACATACAGGAAAAATGTCATTACAAACGCTGTTAACCTGACACCTTTTGTTATCACACCCCCATTTTTTAAATTTCCTTGCCTAAATCTGTCTTCCATATCCCTTTCCGGAGTGCTTCTGGGAGGGACAACTGGTGGATCTGGCACTGCAGTCTGTGTCTGTGCCTATCAGCTGTCTCTTTATTATGTCCTCGTGGAACTACAGTGTTCTGGATCCTGAGAGAACCCCACTGCTGGAAAGCTAGTAAGTGGCTGTGTCACCCAGGAAGTGACTTGGACAATCAAATGAGGACCTTTCTCCTGTAGTAAAGAGGATAGGGGACTGCTAAGGTGGTAGATGTGATGTGTAGTTTTATTCAAAATCTTCATGAATAAGTGATGAGGCTGAGCGGGTGGAGATCCGCACAGCTGTGATGATATTAACCACTTCAATACCAGACACTTTCACCCCCTTCCTGCCTAGGCCAGTTTTCAGATTTCAGTGCTCTCACACTTTAAAGCAGAATTCCAGGCTTCTTCAGAAAAAATTAAGTCAGCAGCTACAAATACTGTAGCTGCTGAATTTTAATATTAGGAAACATAACCTGTCCATGAATCCAGCGGTATCTTAACCCCAGCCGATTTTTTCAGTCGGGTGATGCTGCCGCCATCTCCACTAAGGGAAACTGGCAGTGAAGCCTTGCAGCTTCACAGATTGTCCCCCACTCCGCTTGCACGAAGCACGCTGCACTGGCCTGACAGTGGGGAAGGAGGAGGGGGCTCTGAACTACCTGCTGACATGGCCGCGATGAGATCAGCCAGGAGTGGGAATGAATACCTGTCAAAACCAGCCAAATGTGCCAGCGGAGGGGGGAGGAGGCAAATAAGCAGGGCTTCCCCTTTTGGGTTGAGCTCCTCTTTTTAAACGATTACTCAGTCATGCAACACTGTATCCAAATGAAAGTTTTATTTGAGACAGAGCTTTCTTTTAGGGGTATAAGCAACACATAAGCTATATACAGGCTATAAGTGAAAAATACCAAAAAGTTTGAAAAACATTTAATACCATTTTACATCTTTCTTCATAAATTTAAGCCAAATGCGTATTGCTTCATTTTCTTTGGTAAAAAAATAACTCAAATCCGTGTATATTTGGTCTGTGAAAGTTAGTCTACAAACTATGGTATATTTATCTGATAATTGGTCAATCCTGATGTACTGATTGCCTATCTCATTTCCTGAGGCCCTAATATGCCAGGACAGTACAAATACCCCCAAAATGACCCCTTTTGGAAAGTAGACAGTCCAAGGTATTTAGCAAGAGACATCGTGAGTTTTTATTTTTTATTTTTTTTTTTTGTCACAATTTTGTGGAAAATTAGGAAATTCAATTTTTTGTAATTTAACAAGTTATTTCTCACACACAGCATAGGCATACTTATAATTACACCCCAAAATGCATTTGACTATGTCTCCTGAGTATGGGGATACCACATGAGTGAGACTATTTTTCACTGCCTAAATGATGGGCTCAAAATCCAAGGAGCACATTTAGGCTTTGAAGGAGCTTAAATTGGACATCTCATTTCCTGACCTCCTAGTACATTATATGAAGCCCTGGAGTACCAGGACAATAGAAACCCCTAAAAAAAAAAAAAAATGACCACAGTTTGAAAAGCAAACACTCCAAGCTATTTTCTGGAAGGAATAGTGAGTCTTTTGAAAATTGTCCTTTTTTGTCAAATGTTTTTGGAAAATCCAGTTAAGAAAATGTTCTTTTGTGTAAAAAAAAAAAAAAAAAAAAAAAAAAAAATTGTCAATAAATAAGATATTTCTAACACGCATCATAGGCATACTTAAAAATATACCCCAAAACACAAAAACACATTCTGCTACTCCTCCTGTGTATTACAAAACTGGAGAGGCCTTGGTTACAATGTAATATATAGCTGGTATAGGTACCATCATCCCAAAATACAATAATCAAAGGGAAATAAGGGGGTAGAGACGTGATGGCAGTTGCTGCTACTGTCTCTTTCCGTCTAAGCCCCCCAAAACAAGAAAGGGAATGGGACTATTCCGGTACTAGGTAAAAAAGTACAGTAATAGACATAGGAACAAATTAAAACTTATATAGATTCAAATTTTAATAGTAAAAAATACACAATTACAAACAAAGTATCTACATACAATCATAAAAACAAAAGGTATATACCACACTGACTAAGCAAGTGGATCTCGCAAATTGTTGAGTAAGGGGTGTATGTAAAGCTTTGAATCTCGACCGGTTTCGCGGTTAACACCGCTTCTTCAGGAGAAACACATCTATAATATAATATAAAGTAGCTTTAACATATACATATATATACATTGGACCATTGCAGCAAAACCATTTACAAGGGTAACGAAAAAACACAGTACATATAGAGTAGAAATGAGGACAAGCTCACCCGCTCAGGCGGATTCCGTGGATATGCAGGACCCAAAATAAATCCCCCCGCGGCAGACACGGGGGATTATAGACAGACTCTAGTAGGTAGAGATTGAATTAAAAAGGTTGTAAATATCAAAATGATGATGGTATGGTGACTGGTGAAGGGACGTGTAATTCCCCAGAGGGAGGGAAGGGAAAGGAAGAAAGGTAAGAGGGGGGGAAGGAGGGGGGGGAACCACCAGGGAGGGAAGGGGAACAAGGGGGGAGGAAGGGGGAGAAAGGGAGGGGGGAAGAGGAAAGGGAGGAACGGACAAAAAGGGGGGGAGGAAAAATGGGGGGGGGGGGGGAGGGAAGGGAAAGTGAAGAGAGCCAAGGGTTTCCCTTCCCTCCCTCTTACTCCTGGCCCCACTATTTTGCTGTCTTTCTTCCCTCTTCCCCAATAACCGTTCTCCCACATGTTCTTCCCTTCCCACGCCACCGCCCTGGGTCCACCTCATCTTTATGGGAATTGCACGTCGCTTCACCAGTCACCATACCATCATCATTTTGATATTTACAACCTTTTTAATTCAATCTCTGCCTACTAGAGTCTGTCTATAATCCCCCGTGTCCGCCGCGGGGGGATTTATTTTGGGTCCTGCATATCCACGGAATCCGCCTGAGCGGGTGAGCTTGTCCTCATTTCTACTCTATATGTACTGTGTTTTTTTGTTACCCTTGTAAATGGTTTTGCTGCAATGGTCCAATGTATATATATATGTATATGTGTATGTATATGTTAAAGCTACTTTATATTATATTATAGATGTGTTTCTCCTGAAGAAGCGGTGTTAACCGCGAAACCGGTCGAGATTCAAAGCTTTACATACATCCCTTACTCAACAATTTGCGGGATCCACTTGCTTAGTCAGTGTGGTATATCCCTTTTGTTTTTATGATTGTATGTAGATACTTTGTTTGTAATTGTGTATTTTTTACTATTAAAATTTGAATCTATATAAGTTTTAATTTGTTCCTATGTCTATTACTGTACTTTTTTACCTAGTACCAGAATAGTCCCATTCCCTTTCTTGTTTTGGGGGGCTTAGACGGAAAGAGACAGTAGCAGCAACTGCCATCACATCTCTACCCCCTTATTTCCCTCCTCCTGTGTATGGTGTTATCACGTGTGAGAATTTTTCACAGCCTAGCCACATAGAGGGGCCCAAAATCCAAGAAACACCTTCTGGCATTCAAGGGGAATTTACGCATCTAATTTCCAGACTATCACATTTTTGGAGGCCCTGGAGCACCAGGACAGTGGAAACGCCCACAAAATGACCACATTTTGGAAAGCAAACACTCCAAGGTATTTTTAGGAGGCATGGTAAGTCTTTTAAAGACTTAATTTTTTTTTCCAGCAAATTTTTGGAAAATGCAGAAAGAAGAGAGAATATGGAAATGTAACTTTTTTTTTTTTTTACACAAAGTTGTCAATTTAATAGAATATTTATAACACCGCATGGGCATACTTAGAATTACACCCCCAAACACATTCTACTACTCCTAAGTGTGGTATTACCACATGTGAGACTTTTTTCACTTTTTGGACTTATTATATACCAAACATTGTATCTTGTGTATCAATCAATTGAATTAAAACCGATGTACTGTAATGGTTGCTTCTATACGAGTGATCAGGGAATATAGCTTAGTGTAGCATCACCTATAGCAATGCCGGTTCCTATAAACCAAGCAGGCCTAGCCTACTGGTACATGGTAGTCCCCAGGAGTATGTTCACTGAGGAAGTACAGGAGGCTGAAGAAAGGAAGAACAAAAGAATCCCTGTGGTTTCAGGAGTGCAGTCCCTGGTTGGGACTGGTGTCTCACAGGAACGTGGTCAGTCGGACATGCAGATGGGTCAGCTCAGGCTGCAGGCAGAGACGTGGTCAGCAAACGGGCATAGAATTGATGCAGGCCACAGGCAAAAACATGGTAAATAAACAGACCAGGTATGTAAAGTCGGCAGGCAGAGGCAACACTGCACTGGTGTGGTGGTGATCAGGCACATTGCTGCCACACTAGTTCCCAGTGTCACCAGACCAGTGCAGCCAGCAACAATCGGGAACACTGCTGCTGACTTACACTGGTCAGGTGACACTGGGACTGATGTGGTGGTGATTAGGGAGAGTATGGCTGTTGTGTAGGTGGTCAGGGACACTAACTAGTGTGGAGATGATTAAGGACACTGTGACTGGTGTGGCGGTGATTGGGGCCACTGTGACTGGTGTGGCGGTGATTAGGGCCACTGTGACTGGTGTGGCGGTGATTAGGGCCACTGTGACTGGTGTGGCGGTGATCAGGGCCACTGTGACTGGTGTGGCGGTGATCAGGGCCACTGTGACTGGTGTGGCGGTGATCAGGGCCACTGTGACTGGTGTGGCGATGATCAGGGCCACTGTGACTGGTGTGGCGGTGATCAGGGCCACTGTGACTGGTGTGGCGGTGATCAGGGCCACTGTGACTGGTGTGGCAGTGATCAGGGCCACTGAGTGTAAGCAATCATTTCTAAAAGTTCTTGGCTGCGTTCAAGCAGCCATTGAGAACTACTGTGATTGACTACAGCTATCACATGGTACAGGGAGGTGGTTCTTTGGTGTTTGCTGTAGGGTTGTCCCGATACCGATACTAGTATCGGTATCGGCACCGATACCGAGCATTTGCCCGAGTACTTGTACTCGGGCAAATGCTCCCGATGCTTCCGCCGATACTATGACAGTCAGCGGTGATCAGCGTGTGGGGGAGTTACAAGCTTCTCCCCCCGCGGCTTTAATGACATACAGCGGTGATCGGTGCTTGTAACTCCCCCACACCCGATCACCGCTGACTGTCACCTCATCCTCCTCCATGCCCCCTCCGTTCCTCTGTCCCCCTATGCTGTTCCCCTCTGTTGCTCTGTCCCCCTCCATTCCGGCGTTCCGCTGTCACCCTCCGTTGTTCTGTCCCCCTTCGTTACACAGTCCTCCTCCTCTGTCCCCCTCTGTTGTTCTGTCCTCCTCCGTTGTTCTGTCCTCCTCCGTTGTTCTGTCCCCCTCCGTTACACTGTCCTCCTCCTCTGTCCCCCTCCTCTGTCCCCCTCCGTTGCTCTGTCCTCCTCCACTGTTCCCCTCTCCGCTGTGTGAATGGACAGAGTCAGCTGACTCTGTCTATTCACATAACTGAAACATTGTAATCTCCTGTGATTACGATGTGTCAGTTTATGAATGGAGAGGAGCCGCTGTCTTCTCTCCATTCATTCTCAGTGCAGCTGAGGCTGCAGAGAAAGGGACTGGGGAATCTCTATCCTCTGTCTCTTTCTCTGTCTCAAAGGGGAGATATCAGAGGTCTGTTAAGACCCCTGATATCTCACCAAAGCCCCCCAACAGGGCTGATAAAAAAAAACAAAAAACACACATATTGCAATAAAGAATAAAAAAAAATGATTGTAAAAAAATAATGAATGTAAATAAAAAAAAAACACACAGAAACCGTTCACCCCCTACCCCCCCCCCCCCCCCTAAAAAAAAAAAACAAAAACAAAAAAAAACACTGTCACGTGACGTTAAAAAAAAGTATCGGTAATCGGTATCGGCGAGTACTTGAAAAAAGTATCGGTACTTGTACTCGGTCCTAAAAAAGTGGTATCGGGACAACCCTAGTTTGCTGTAACTGACTATAAAGCATTAGCTGGAGTTTAGCTTCCATCTATTGCTGTATTTAAATCTGCTAGTATATCTAACACCACCCTCCCCCCAGACTGACAATGCAGCTGTCCAAATATGTCCTTGTGCGCCTTCATCCAGGATGGTGTTTTTATAATACAGAGGGTTTGTTACTGGGCAGATCAGCAGGGAAACCTAATACAGCCACTACATCAACGGATTGGTAAACTGCAATATATTACATTTTTGGTTTGGGGTTTAATACCCCCTTAAGAGAGTTTGGCTAAGCACCATTTACTGAAAACATGTTCCTTAGCTTAAAGTGGTTCTGTGCATCAAGGTAAAAACCTTCTGTGCTGCAGGATCCCCCCAGCCCTCCCTTATACTTAATTGAGCCCGCTCTTGATCCAGCACTGTGCATGAGAGCAGTGGCTCTCTCCCTCCTTACAGCACATATTGGCTCTTTCTGCTGTTAATCAAACGCTATGATTGCAACGAGGTAAAGCCCAGCTGTCTGTGTCAAAGGACACCAGCAGCAGGGCTCAAGAGCAAGCCCACACGAGTACCCTCCTTAGCAAGTGGCTTGCTAGGGGGATACACGGAATGGGGAGGAGTGCTGCTGGGGGAACCCAGAAGAGGAGGATTGGGGCTGCTCTGTGCAAACCATTGCACAGAGCAAGCAAGTATAACATGTTTGTGTGTGTTTGTGTTTTTTTTTTTTTTTATTGATTTGATAAAGCTGCCATTGGAGTTGCAGGCTGTAAGAGGTTGGGTTGGACAATTCCTTTCTTTTTATTTGGAATATTATTGTAAAACATTATTTTCTGTTATCTGTAGCCTGATTTAGACTGTAGCCATTTACCGTTAACGTATTCTGCCCTATGCATGTTCTTGCATATACTGCACAGTTGCTCTGAAATTCCAGTGACGAAAAAATGTAATGTTGGGAGTAAGTGTTATTAATAAGTGACTTGAGAGCCATTCACTTAAGAACTGCAGGGGAAAGTACCTGGAGTTTCCTGCAGTGTGTTTGTATTGGCAGGCACAGCTATTTGCTTTAAAAATATTTTTAAAACTATTATTGCATCAGCTGTTGTAATGTTCCCTTTAGAATCAGTGGGGTATTGCATATGTCTAATTTCTCGTTTTGATACAATAATTCATATCAGATGTATTGTGTTCTAGACTTGTATTTTACCTTTGGCGAACCCCTTAGAGTAGCTTCTGCCAAGAGTGGGGTTTGTGCGAATGTCTTGGTCCTTAGCGAAAGGCTGCCATAATCACACAGGGGGTCCAATTCGAACAAATGTTTAAGAGTTGTTTGTTCACGAACAGAAGCTTACCTTCTTACATGGAGGTTTCCTCTTTCTCTGGAAGTGGGTATTCCAAGACAATTCTTCTATCAATCTTCTGCACCTTAGCCATACAGTTCTCAGATCAGTTGAGAACCACCAGAGTCAGAGTTAACTTTCAAATTGGCACACCTCCTGGCGGATCTACTTGGCCTGTGGACATCCCCCAAGTGTTGCTTAATGAACCTCTGCTCAGAGTGGTTGTTAATCTCCCCAAATGTATTCAGTATGGGATCCCTTAAAGAGGAGGTAAACTTCCATCATTAAGTTTTACCTATAGGTAAGCCTATATTAAGGCTTACCTATAGGTAGTGTAAATATCTCCTAAACATGCACCGTTTAGGAGATATTTACTGTCCTAGCAGCCAGTTACATCACTGCCGCATGCGCTCTGAAGGAACAGCTGCCCATGCCGTTTCTTCAGAGCATTGTGCCGCGACCAGTGGCTTCCGTGCGCACGCGTGGGAGTGGCGTTATCGCGGCTCCAGCCAGTCAAAGCTGGCGCCGCAAAACTAAGGAAGATTGACATTCTTAATTTGTCGCCATTTCTTTGGCCTCTCCATTGCCCCCTGTGTCTTCGCCATTGTGCTTTCCTTGGTTTTGGCTTTGCTATGTGCTCAGGGGATTCATGTTGTGGGGTACTTGGACTATCTTTTAAGAGCAGGCCTCCCTGTCCCTGATCGGGCTCTGGAGAGCTTTACTTGGATCCTTAATTTGAGAGAGTCATCACTGAACCCATCTCACAGAATGGAATACATAGCCCTGACACTAGATACAGCTCTGTCAAGGATCTTCCTACTTTGTGTGGTGGATTTCCCACCCAGCACTGGAATTAGGGAAGCCCTTTCCACCAGTCATGGAAGGTTCTCATGATGGATGCCAACCAGTCTGGCTGGGGAAAAGTCCTGAATACTCTTTATTGCAGGGGCCTTGGTCATTGGAGGAAGCTTGCTGTCAGGTACAGGTGTGACCAGACATGTGTGGACTGCCACAGAGCATACCGGGCACAAGTAAAGTGAAAAAATATATAATTTATTTTAGAAAAGGTGAATAACCTAAATGTAAACGCACCTCCAATATACCAAAACTGTGTAAATCAAGCCAGAGAACCAAACAAATAGTGACACACAATGAACAACTGCCCAAACCAAGTATATAAAAGAAGCAGGATAAGCGAATCATAATCGTAACAGAGCCAGGGTCTTGCACGGGAGATCAAGCAGAGGGAGCTAGGGACAAGACAGGACAGGGAGAGGCTAACCAGAAACAAAGCATGCGGGTAGGAAGCAATCAGGCTGCAGGGTCAGAGTTGGGGTTCAGGATGCAGGAACGCAGGTCACTGTGGAAGCTGCCCTTTGAACCAATTGAGGATATTCCCTTGTTTGACCTTACCCATAAGGTGGCCTTATGCTTGCTTTGATACATTCAAAGGAAGATTCTGGCCCCTGGCTTGTTTTGCACTCTGAGAGAGTTTATGCCTCAGTTACTGCCTCTTTTAAGCACACTGATTCACTTTATGCTACCTGAAGTAAAGGTTCCTACAGGGGTCGTCCTGCCTCTCTCTCCACCATTGCTAGGTGGTTGACAGCATTAGGGGTATAGTCTGCAGGATAGGGTTCTTCTCTTTTTTTCTGTTAAAGTGGAGGTTTTAACTTGTACCTACAGGTAAGCCTATATTAAGACTTACCTGTAGGTACAGTGAATATTTCCTAAACTTGCATTGTTTAGGAGATATTTACACAAGATACAGCCAGTGATGTCACCGGCACATGCGCTCTGAAGAGTTGGCATACTCGTGCCATACCTTTGGAGCTCTGTGCTGAGGCTCCCTCGTGCATACACGCCCACCTCAGCCCCGGAAGAAATAGGTCGGGCTGAGGTGGGCGGATGACGTCATGATCAAATATTTCGAAAATCAGAGTTTTTTTTTTTTTTTGTATTCAGAGAATACAAAGTTGCCTATGAATGGCTGACCGCTGCTCAGCTAGACTTATTTTGTTCCAGATGTGAGACAGGAAGACCCACATTTCACAGCTGGAACACAAGGCTGTATAATGTATGTTCCTAAGTCTGCATAAGTTTATACAATGCACCTATTGGTGCAGGAACTAGTTAAGGTGAAAATAAAGCAGAAAATCGGGTTTAACAAGACATATTTATGCACAGGTTTCCCCCAAAGTCCATTCTAGAGTAGTTAGCTAGACTTACACCTGACTGATGCGGGTGACCGTTCATTGTTTTCACTTCCATGCTTTTACTTGGGTCAAAGGTAATTAATGGGTGCAGCGTGCTGTTTTGGGAAGCCACTATGCAGGGCTGATACATAGATACTGTTGTCACATTGTGAGCACTTGCGGTAACTGAAGCCTTGCAGGAGAAGCGCTTGAACGATGTATAACATCTAAAGCAAATTAAATTAATTCATTTCATCATAAGGATTTTCCCTTAAAAGTACTTTTTCTGTAAGGATGAGGCAGTAGCAATTTGGATCCTTCTGTTTTTCATCCCCATCAGTATTGGCAGTAGTCTGGGGAGATTTTGAGACCGTTTCGGTGATCTGTGCTCAAAAGGGTCTGTGATGGCACATAAGTCCCTGCAAAGGGTGTTAGCAACTTAAGAGGTAGAGAAGTGCCTCAATGGTTGATTGCTGTAGCGTGGATGTTCTGCGAAATATAGAGGCCTTCCTTGGGAATGCGTGTTTTACTGTTTTGGTTCAGGACGTATTGCAAAGTCGGTCTTGCAGAGGCATTAGAGACTGCCCAGAAAAAAGACACTTTTTCAGCTTTTTCCAATACTCTTAGCAATAGCTATGGCTGCTGCTTAATTTCTTTCATTCTAAAAGACTTCCAACACTGCTTCTACCTTGACCTTCACTGCCTGCATTTCTGCCTGTGCTTCTTCTGCTTGTGCTTCACCGACTTGTGTCTTAATAAGCTTGCACTTTGCTGCCTCTGCCTTTTGCGTGAGCTAATAATAGTCGGTTAGATGATTGCTGTGATCTAGATATTGGCAACAATTGCTGTGATTGACACCTTGGTAATCTTGAAGATGAACTTTGGTGCAATTGTAATATCCTGTCCTCTGACTGTGATGGGCCCTCCAGAAAAGTGATGTGTTAATGCCGAATATCAGCACAAATGGGTACACACCTAAAACTATAAAAATACATATATACACTCTGTCGGTGTGTCCCTTAATGCAGAAATAAATGTATGAATCTGTATTTATGTACTAAACTAATATTTTTGAACTTATCACCCACTGTTTATTCTTCTGTCAAGAATGTATTAATCAAACTCCCAATATTCTAAAAAGAGTTAAAGTGGTTGTAAACCGTAAAAAAAATATCCCCCAAAAAACCCTACAAGACAAAGGCATAATGAGCTAGTATGCATACTAGCTCATTATGAATTACCTGAGATCGAAGCCCCCGCAGCAGTCCTCGTTCACTGCTCCGGCGGCCAACATCGCTCCCGGGGGTTACTTCCTGGTATTGCAGCCCCAGCGCTGTGATTGGCCAGAGCGGCGATGACGTCACTCCCGTGCATGCGCGGGAGCCGCCGGGAATGGCACAGTCTAACTGAAGCAATGGTGTTTCATCACATATGGCGACCCATCACATTTGGCTACCCGCTGGTGTGTGCATGCGCAACGCCGCCATATGCGTTCCAACACTTATAAAACTTTTGTCACTTTTAACACTTTTTAAAAGTGTTTAAAAAATGAAAATAAAAAGTTTAAAAGTGTGTTTGTCACTTTGAACATTTTTTAAACTTAAAGTTTTAAAAGTGTTGGAACGCATATGGGGCATCGCGCATGCACACTACAGAGGGTAGCCAAATGTGATGGGTTGCCATATGTGACAAAACAACGGCACGTATGTGTCATTGCTTCAGTTTGCTGAATTACTTACCTGAGATCGAAGCCCCCACATCGGCCCTCGTTCGCCTCCTCCGACGCTGCCATCTATCCCGGAGTGACTTCTGGGTATCGCGGCTCTGGTGCGGTGACTGGCCGGAGCCACGATGACGTCACTCCTGCGCATGCGCGCTGGTGCCTCCACTAACGGCATGATCGCCCTTAGAAATGGCACGCTCAGTGCGCCTGCGCCCGGTGTCTATGGCGCATGTGCTGTATTTCTGCAAATATCTCCTAAACCTTTTAGGTTTGGGAGATATTTCTTGCACCTACAGGTAAGCCTTAATCTAGGCTTACCTGTAGGTTAAAGTGGTTGTAATGGGTTTACAACTACTTTAAGTGCGCATGAGCCGATGACATCAGCACATGCAAATACAAGGAAATCTCCTAAACTGAACAGGTTAAGGAGATATCCAGTGTAAGCCTAATTATAGGTTTGCCTGTAGTAAAAAGTGGTTGTACAGGGTTTACAACCACTTTAAGTGTGAATGAATGATTACTTGGATAGGTAAATTGATCCCCAAAGCAGTGCAATCCACAAGGACAAACCATAGAGGAAAACGTATGAGGAATAAACATATCAGTATAAAAATATACATGTACAGTGGCCAACACCACTACATAGGGCTGAGAAACCTTCATGCGGGTATTGTTATTCAAAGAAGGTAAGTCCTTATATATAATATATAATATCCCCCTGATGAAGACACATGATCCCTGTGTCGAACACGCGTAGGGGAGGGGCCAGGACGGAGTGAGCAGCACGGAGTCTGTATTGGAGACGCATGCCATACCTGCATTTATTGTCATTTCGGAGGCTTGTTATAGAGCGGTGCACTTACGCATCGGGATAATGTGAGTACCCCACTGTAGGGAGTGTGATTTATTCAATAAATTTACACAACGATATTACACTATTGAGTTTCTCTCTTTTTTATGATTATGAAGCTGCATTGAACCAAGCTGGAGATTGGCACCTGATAATCAGTACAGAGCCCAGGGGTGGCTCCAAAGCGTGTTTTGACTCAGTGTAGTAGCTGGGTCACACACTCTGAGGTGAGCGCAATAACCTGGGGGGGGGGGCACTGTAGTGCACTGGAGCATGGTTTGCAACACCAAGGATTTCATGAGCATGTTGGATTACACCATTCATGGACACTGTTTTACACACTTATTTTAAGTTGACTTGCAGGACTTTTCACCCAACACTTATGATTATTTATCAGGACTGTTTATTATAATCATTGCGGAGCACTAAGCACTTTTGTTTCTATTTATGCACTTTAAATATTTGGCAATATTTCATATGCACATTGCACTTTAAAATTGTTTGACCCAAATGAATTCATACATACGTTTTTGTATATCACTATTTGAATGACACAGAGAGGGTTCATTTGCATATATCATACACTCAAGAGTTAACATATTGATTTAGTTCACTCTAGCGCAGCGCATATATATATATATATATATATATATATATATATATATATATATATATATATATATATATATATATATATTAATGTGTGTGTGTGTGTATATATATATATATATATATATATATATATATATATATATATATATATATATATATATATATATATATTCTCTATATCAGTTTGCACGGTTTATGAAACGTGATCTGCGCCTGCAGCTGGGTATTGTCACCTTATTGGCATTGGATCCTTGTGGCTCGCAAGATTTTTTCCTTATTTGTCCTTATATATTGTATGTGTGTATTATACAGTTTTTTAAAATTTTTTATATGTATATCCACCAATGCTTATATTGTTTATGAATGCCAGTTTGAGTTATGTGGTTAGTGTGCACTTTCATTAACATCAGCATTATAATAATACAAATTAGTTATTATTGACAATCCAATATAAGCTTACTTGAAAAATCTGCTGGCCATCTTTCCACAGCTTCCTGAATTCCCTGCATGCTTTGCAGACTCTCTGCAATTCACTTTCAATTTCTAAGGACTACTTATCCCATGGTACCTTGTTGCCTACCAGTAGTGATTCCTGTACGGACTCCGCCTCCTGATACTCCTCCTCCCTTCAGCACCTCTGTAGGCCAGAAGACGGGCTCTGTGAAAGTTGTGACACAGCACTGCCTACCCACAGGGCATAGTGAATACAAAGTTCAAGATTGTTCAGAAATAGTAGTGGGCTAGGAATATTTTTAGATTTGATTTTAGATTTTGGCCATAGATACGCTTTAATCAGTTTCGTTGAACACAAATGGGATACAACAAGAGCATTCTGTGGAGTTTTAGAGGAGCTTTTCTTGGGAGTGTGCTACAAATGGTGAAGAAAGTTGTTACTTGCAGGTAGTAAAGACAGATCATGCTAGTCTTGAGCAGGAAAAAAATCAAATATTTGTAGACAAAGCAAATGAGTTATATTCTTGGGATGCTTTACATGGTGTAAGTCACATGATTAGAGGTGAAGAAACCATCACACAGAGATTTAATAATGTGTTTTTGTTGGCTTCAAAAGAAATAGGCTGACAGAGCATCTCAACGCATGAATAAATAGAGCTGTGAAAGCATAGAATACATGCATCGTTGTGGTGTGAAATTACATGCTTGCTTTTAGAGTTTAGTAACTAAAGCACTATTTTATATAGTACTTTTAATGTATTTTACATTTTAGAATAATGACACCTAGTGGGTAAACTGATTTTTGTAACACATTGTTGAAAGCAATGCTTTTATTAACATTGAACGGTAATGGCTTCTGTTCTGGTTGCTCTGAAAGATCATCCTCCCCATACAGTCTCCATAAAGACATTTCTACAGGGCCGGATTTGTAAGAATTTTTTTTCCCATATTTCTGCCAGGTTGGTTTATTGGTTGAACTAGATGGACTTGTTTCTTTTTCAACTAGACTATGTAATTTGGGAAGCATCGGGAGGATAATGAGATCCCGCTATGGCAACACGCATGCTAGCGCAATTCACATGTTTTTATATATATATATATTTTGGTGTGCTGCAAAGGCTTTCATTCTTCATCGCACCCAAATACGTGTTGCAGCACACACAATGCACTATTGTGTATTATGGTAATTAAAAAAAAAAAAAAAAAAAAAAAGCACATGAAACTTTTTTGGTCTGTTTTAGTCCATTAGGCTGCCTTTGCACAATGCTCATTGATGTGCGTTTTACACGCTGCAACAACGTGAACATCTCAGCGTTTTTGTTATCACAGGTTCCTGATACCTAGACACCAGAGCCTAATTCAGCAACATCAAATCCTGCTCCATTTTTATTATCTGACCAATGCACAAAATAAGTTGATGATTTTTATTTTTTCGTTTTTATAATGCCATACACTATTAAATGGATGGCACTACAGATCCAACATCAGCCCCAAGGCAGCAGTATTCAGCTGCAGGCTTTTGTCAATCCAGCCTGCATGTGATCGCAATGTCATAGCTGACCGATGTACATATGTCATACAGTGGGGAAAATAATTACCGTATTTGATCCCATGCAGATTATGTAAGTTTGCCCACTTACAAAGAAATGAAGGGTCTATAACTTTTATCATGGGTGTATTTTAAATGATAGAGACAGAATATCAACCAAAAATAGAGAAAAAAAAACAATACAAATGCCATAAACTGAGTTGCAGTTCAGTGAGTAAAATAAGTATTTAATCCCCAAGCAAAACGTGACTTGGTAATTGGTGGAGAAACCCTTGTTGGCAAGCCCAGAGTTGAGATGTTTCTTGTAGTTGGTGACCAGGTTTGCACACTTCTCAGGAGGGATTTTGGTCCACTCTTTACAGATCTTCTCCAACTCCTTAAGGTTTCTTGGCTGTCGCTTGGCAACTCGAAGTTTCAGCTCCCTCCATAAATTTTCTATAGGATTAAGGTCTGGAGATTGGCTAAGCCACTCCATGACCTTAATGTGCTTCTTCTTGAGCCACTCCCTTGTTGCCTTGGCGGTATATTTTGGGTCCTTGTCATGCTGGAAGACCCATCCACGACCCATCTTCAGTGTTCTGGCTGAGGGAAGAAGGTTTTCATCCAAGATTTTACAATACATGGCCCTGTCCATTGGCCCCTCAATGCGGCAAAATCACTCTGTACCATTAGCAGAGAAACAACCTCAAAGCAAAATGTTTCCACCTGCACGCTTTACTGTAGGGATGGTGTTCTTAGGGTCAAACTCTGCACTTTTATTCCTCCAAACATGACGAGTCCCCCTCAAGAAGGCACATGTACAATCATGCCAATGAACATCTAAATTATTTGGAGAAAGTTCTGTGGTCCAATGAGACCCAAATTGCGCTCTTTGGCATTAACTCGACTCTCAGTGTTTGGAGGAAGAAAAATGCTGACTATGACCCGAAGAACTCCATCCCTACAGTCAAGCACAGAGGTGGAAACATGATGCTGGTCACTAACTACAAGAAACCTCTGTTCTTGCCAACAAGGGTTTCTCCACCAAGTAGTAAGTCATGTTTTACTTTGGGATCAAATACTTATTTTATTCACTGAGCCGCAACTTAATTTATAGCTTTTTGTTTTATGTGTTTTTCTGGATTCTTCTATCATTTAAAATACACCTATGATAAAAATGATAAACCTTTCATTTCTTTGTAAGTGGTCAAACTTACAAAATCTGCAGGGGATCAAATAATTTTTCCCACTGTGTATGTACGTACAGTGAGGGGAAAAAGTATTTGATTCTCTGCTGATTTTGTACATTTGCCCACTATCAAAGAAATGATCAGTCTATAATTTTTAATGGTAGGTTTATTTTAACAGTGAGAGAATAACAACAACAAAATCCAGAAAAAATGCATTTCAAAATATAAATTGATTTGCATTTTAATGAATGAAATAAGTATTTGACTCCTTTTGCAAAACATGACTTGGTACTTGGTGGCAAAACCCTTGTAGGCAATCGGAGGTCAGATGTTTCTTGTAGTTGGCCACCAGGTTTGCACACATCTCAGGAGGGATTTTGTCCCACTCCTCTTTGCAGATCCTCTCCCAAGTTAGTAAGCTTTTGAAGCAGTCGTTTGGTAATGCGAACCTTCAACTTCCTCCACATCTTCTATGGGATTAGGGTCTGGAGACTGTCTAGGCCACTCCAGGACCTTAATGTGCTTGAGCCACTTCTGTGTTGCATTGGCCGTGTGTTTTGGGTCGTTGTCATGCTGGAATACCCATCTATGACCCATTTTCAGTGCCCTGGCTGAGGGAAGGAGGTTCTCGCCTAAAATTTGACAGTACATGGCCCCAGACATCGTCCCTTTTTTTTTTTTTTGAAAATTCTTTTTTATTCATTTTTTAGGCATACAAATAACAACAGGCCACATTTGCGGCCGACAACCACCGACTAGAACACAGTTGCCGGTGGACATTTACATACAAAAACACAGACATAAATTGAGAACTCCCCCCTCCCTCCCCCCCCAAACAACAAAGCTTTTGCCCAGATACATACTGTCCAAGTTGGCCTCCAGACTGGAGGAAGGCACTAGGAGACACCGCACCCTCGCTGTCTAACAACTTGGGTCATGATGCTTGATACCGTCAAAAAACGTGACCCGACTCCCCCCCCAGCACCAAGGATCTCATATGAATAAAAATAACTCTCCCCCCTACAAGTGACCAGTTATCTTAGTGCAGAATTATCAATATTTCTCCTGTATGTCGGTCATATACATCCTCCTTTGTGGCCTCATACACCAATATCAATAGCTATGGGTTATCTGTAATTAGTCTGACACCGTATCCACCGATGCCATCCAACCACCCCACACCTTGTCAAATTTGGTCAGTGCTCCCCTACTCAAATAAGTGGCTTTATAAAATGGTATTGCCTTGTTAACCAATGCCTTCCAGGACTCTAGGGTTGGGGCTGAGGAACTCTTCCAGGAGAGAATGATCCTCTTTTTGGCATAGAACAACAATAGGGTAAGAAGAGTTCTAATAGCCCTGGTAGTAGCTAGGGGCTCTACCAGATGCAGCAGGCATACCTCAACCGTCATGGGAATCGAAATAGAAGTGACCGACCTTATGCAGCCTGCTACATCCTGCCAGTATGCTCTGACCTGTAAGCATTCCCAAAATATATGCATAAAATTCGCTAGTGGCGTGGAACACCTCCAGCAAAGGGAATGCTGATTCCCAAACATCTTAGCAAGTCTAGCTGGGGTCAGATAAATCCTGTGCAGGAATTTAAAGTGAATTAGTCTGTCCCTAGTGGAGACCAGAGTCTGCATTGCAATTCCCCATATATCATCCCAGTCATCCCTATCCAACCCCGAGGTTGCCGCCTCCCACGCTTGTCTGCAGGGTTCCAACAGTTTTGTTGTTTCCTGAAAGAGATCTCTGTATATGCTGGAAACTGGTTTAGACAACGAATCACTGCGAGTCAGCAATTCTAAATCACTGGGCTCAGGGTCAAGAGGTTCTCCTCCAAATTGGGATTGAAAGGCATGCCTTAATTGAATGTACCGAAAAAAATGTGAGTTTGGTACTTCATAACGTGATTTCAACATGTCAAAGGACATTATGGTGCCATTCGCTACAATGTGCTTTAGTGTCTTAATTCCGTATTTTGTCCATACTATCGGATCCGGGTAGTCAAAGAAGTGCGGCAGAGTAGGATTCCTCCACAAGGGGAGATTTGGAGAGAATTTATCATGACTAGAAGGCTGGAGCCCCTGAGTCATGGACCATGCCCTAATTACAGAGCGCATGGAGGGCGTCAGAGGGTAGGGGGCCCGTAAACCCCTATATACCAAGTGGGATAGTGCTTCATATGAACCCACACATGCCGCCTCCAACGACACCGCAGCGTCATCCAAAGGCGTGGTCAACCAACGGTGCGCCACCGTTAATTGGCCGGCTAAAAAATATTTTTGGAAATTTGGTACCGCTAGGCCTCCCTCCCCCCACGGCTGCTGCAAAATGGTCAGTTTAATGCGGGGGACTCCTCCCCGCCACAGAAATGAAGAGATCATACTGTCTATTGACCTGAAGACTGTTTTTGGGATCCACACCGGAGAATTTCTAAGGGTATACAGGAGTAAAGGTAGTATTTTCATTTTGAGTAGATTTATCTTCCCAATAAGTGACAATGGAAGATTTTTCCAGGAATGTAATTTTTTAGAGATGATGTCTAATAATGGGGACACATTAAGACTGATGAATTCCGTCACCGAATTCGTAATTTGAAGACCCAGGTATTTAATTTGTGTTACCCATTGCAAGGGATTTTTTGGGTCTGCCTGTCTATTTGCCCGGTGGGAACGTAGCGGAAGTATCTTGGATTTATTCCAGTTGACCCGGAGCCCAGAAACCCCAGTAAAGCGCTCCAGTAGCACCAGTGCAGCCTGTAGAGAAGGTCCAGTATCTCTAATGAAAAGGACTAGGTCATCTGCGTAAAGGGCTGTAGTCTCGGTAAGGGTGCCCACTCTAATACCCTGAATTTGAGAGGAGGAGCGCAGTGCGATCGCCAGAGGTTCCATGACCAACGCAAATAAGCCTGGTGACAATGGGCACCCTTGTCTGGTGCCTCTGGATACTGGAAAATTGTCAGACACCCCTCCATTTAGGCGGAGTGCTGCCACCGGCTTCTCATAGAGCATTGATATCCATTTGAGGAATATAGGACCAAATCCCATGCGTTGGAGTACCTGAGTCATATATCCCCAATCTATGGAGTCAAATGCCTTTTCCAGATCGAAAAACACCAGAGCCCCTCCAGAAGATATTTCCTCATCTATTTGCGTGTGCGTGTACACTCTGCGGATGTTAGTGTCAGTGGCTTTTTTGGGCACAAACCCTGTCTGATCTGGTGATATCAAGTGCTCCAGAATCTTCATTAATCTATTGGCAATCATTTTGGTCAAAATTTTGAGGTCCATGTTTAACAGTGCTATGGGCCTGTAGGAGGAGCATTGAAGAAGGTCTTTATCAGGCTTGGGAAGTAACACCACATGAGCCTCGTACAACGAGGGTGGCAGTCTCCCTACTTCTAAGCATTCTCCATAAAGTTGCAAGAGTCTGGGAGACAACAGGTCCATATAAGTTTTGTACCATTCCGCTGGTATCCCATCCGGACCCGGAGCCTTACCATTGGGGAAGGAGGCAACGGCCAAAGCCAATTCCTTAGGAGTAAAAGGGGCTTCCAACTCCGCCGCCACCTCCCCCGGCAGCTCCGGGACCCGAAGGGAGCCCAACAGGTCCACCAGCACTTGATCATCATATTTGGGTATAGCAGTATATAACTCTGAGTAGTACGACACAAAAGCCTGCATAATACCCTCTCCATCTCTCACTAGATTACCTCCCGCTGAATAAATGCAAGGGATAGCTGTATGTGTTCGGGTATCTGCCGCCAAGTAGGCCAACAGCTTCCCATTTTTATCACCTTTTTCAAATAGTTCCTCAGCCCTTCTCTTAAATGTACATTGTGTATGAGTTTGAAAATGAACCAACAAGGCCCTTCTGGCCAACTGTAACTCCGCTAGAGTGGAGGAGGAGGGCGCATCAGCATGGAGCTTCGCACAGCGTAGCTCACGGGCCTGAAGCATTTCTGACTCTGAATTTTTCTCCACCCTAGCGGCTTTAATGGCAGCTATATATACCCCACGGGTGGATGCCTTGAACGCATCCCAGACCGTGAGCCCATCTGTTGAACCCTCATTGTTGTCCCAGTAGTCCTGTATGTGTGGGGAAACCAATGCCTCAACCGAGGGCTCACTCACCCACCCTGAGTGCAGCCTCCAACTCCTACGACTATTGCCTGCGGATCGGCACAACATTACCTGTAAGGGGGTATGATCAGAAAGCCCCCCCGCCAGGTAAACCGCCTCCGCAATCTGTGGTAGCAGTGCTGAATTGGCAAAAGCCAGATCAAGACGGGATGAGGAGGCACTGACGTGGGAAAGGTAAGAATAACTGCGCTCACCAGGATGTTTCCACCTCCACACCTCCTCCAACGCCGCCGTGTCTGCCCAGTGGCCTAGTTCTAGATTGCGCACCCGGTTCGGGTTAGAGGTGTCCAGCCCATAGTCTAGGATGTTGTTAAAATCGCCCGCCACTAGCATTTTTAATGGGCCAAAGGTGGCAATCTTCTCTAAAACCAGGTATAGAACCTCATTTTTGAAGGGGGGTGGAACATATACATTCGCTATTGCCAATAACTGAGATTCAATGGCAAGGACCACAATTGCATATCTCCCATAGGGATCTGTTATTACATGTTCTATAGCACATACTAAATTCTTATGTATTAAAATGGCCACTCCCCTGGCATAAGAGGAGTGCGTAGAATGTATGGCTCTCTGTACCCAGTTCCTGTTCAGGGATAAAATTTTGTTACCCTCTAGATGGGTTTCCTGCAGGAGGATAATATGTGGGTTCAGGGATTTGAGGTACTGGAGGACCAATGAACGTTTAAATTTGGAGTTTAATCCGCGGACATTCCACGAAATTATTTTGAGGTCACTCATAAAGTGAAGCTAGGTATTGGATAGGGACAGGAGTTGTCCTGTAAACTTGGGAGGTCTGTGGGGAGGGACCCGGGCACAGAGAGCAGCAAAGCACCACAGCACTACGAATGGACAGCATATATCTTAATAGGCAATTTACACCCTCATGTGATCGCACCAGTGAGGTGGGCCACCGAGGGAAGCTTAAAAAACAGTTATTCTTTCCCAACAAAAAACATAAAAGAGAAAAAAATAAAAAAGGACTTGCAAAAAATAATAAAAAAAGAAAAGTCACAGAAAAAAACATTCTAAGAACCCAACTCCCTGTTTGCTCCAGGCGAACAGAACCAAAAAAAGAACAAAACCGCCGGAGAAACTTTATTCCCATCAACTTGGTGAGCAAAAGGTGGAACGTTCCAAGAGTCTATCCACTCAAAAAAGGGGGTTCGGGAAGACTTGTAGGTAGTGCAAACATTTAGAACAGTACCTGAAGCTCCTGCAGTGCACGGATGACAAGTTCCAGAGATTGTCCTCCATTGCAGACCACTAGGAGGATAAAAAAAAAAAAAAAAAAAAAAAAGGGGCGGATCTTTTTTTGGGAGGGACAACAGGATTCCAAAAGGGTGCCGCATCACATCGTCCCTTTTTTAATGCGGTGAAGTTGTCCTGTGCCCTTAACAGAAAAACAACCTCAAAGCATAATGTTTCCGCCTCCATGTTTGATGGTGGGGGTGGTGTTCTTGGGGTCATAGGCAGCATTCCTCCTCCTTCTCAAAACACAGCGAGTTGAGTTGGTGCTAAAGAGCTTGATTTTGATCTCTTCTGACTACAACACTTTCACCCAGTTCTCCTCTGAATCATTCAGATGTTCATTAGCAAACTTCAGATGGGCCTGGGACGACAGCCATGCAGACCAATTTGATGCAGTGTACAGCGTATGATCTGAGCACTGACAGGCTGACCCACCCCCTAACCTCTGCAGCAATGCTGGCAGCACTCGTATGTCTATTTCTCAAAGACAACCTCTGGATATGACGCTGAGCATGTGCACTCAACTTCTTTGGTCAACCATGGGGAGGCCTGTTCTGAGTGGAACCTGTCCTGTTAAACAGTTGTATGGTTTTGGCCACCGTGCTGCAGCTCAGTTTCAGCGTCTTGGCACTCTTCTTAAAACTTAGGCCATCTTTATGTAGAGCAACAATTTTCTTTTTTTCAGATCCTCCAGAGTTCTTTGCCATGAGGTGCCATGTTGAACTTCCAGTAACCAGTATGAGAGGGTGAGAGCGATGACACCAAATTTAACACTTGCTCAGCTTTCACACCTGAGGCCTTGTAACACTAACGAGCCACATGACACTAGGGAGGGAAAATGGCTAATTGGGTCCAATTTGGACATTTTCACTTAGGGGTGTACTCACTTTTGTTGCCAGCGGTTTAGACATTAATGGCTGTGTGTTTAGTTATTTTGAAGGGACAGCAAATTTAAACTGTTATACAAGCTGTACACTCACTACTTTACATTGTAGCAAAGTATCATTTCTTCAGTGTTTTCACATGAAAAGATAAAGTATTTACAAAAATGGGAGGGGTGTACTCACTTTTGTGAGATACTGTATATATGTGTGTTAAAAAAATAACAATTTTATTTATAGAAAATTAAGCAATAATTTCATACAGTATAAAAAGGCAACACAGTAAAATCAGACACATAATTACTGGTGGCGAGTGGCGTTTTTTCCAGTCCCTGCACGTATATTGCACTCTCTGGACAACATTCACCACCAGTAATTGTCTGATTTTACTGTGACTTTTTTATACTGTATTAATGAATATATTGCTTCATGTTCTACAAATCATTTTATATATATGTATGGCTACTCTTTAGGCCTTTAAAGAGGAAGTAAACCCTGTTGGGTTTTACTTCCTTTCTTTGCTCCTGCAAAGTAAAAGCATAATGTGCTAGTATGCATTGCATACTAGAATATTATGTGACACTAACCAGCAAACGAAGCCTGTGCCTTCCCCGCTGCAGGCTGCATCCATTTTCGTCCCTCTTCCTTCTGGGGCCGCAGACTCCGGCTCTTTGACTTGCCAGAGCCGCGTGACGTCACTCCCGCACATGTGTGTGGGAGCCGCCAGTCATGACACTCGCTCGTGAAGAAACCTCATCGGTCCAAAACACAGTAAATGGCACACATTTAGGAGATATTTACAGTACCTATAGGTAAGCCTTATTTTAGGCTTACCTTTAGGTACAACTTCCACAGAGAGGTTTACAACCTCTTTAAAGTCCCATACATTATGAGGGAAATTCCCTATTGCTTATAGTGATCCGGGATTTAAT
Organism: Aquarana catesbeiana; assembly: GCF_042186555.1. NCBI lineage: Eukaryota > Metazoa > Chordata > Amphibia > Anura > Ranidae > Aquarana > Aquarana catesbeiana. The sequence goes on along the minus strand of NC_133324.1, from coordinate 121,050,796 downwards.
CATACATTGCAGAATAATCCTCCTAGTATTTTAATAAAATCACTACAAACACCCTCTACTTAACAGTAGTTCAACAGCTACCAAAATACAGACATGAATCCAATCATAGGCGCGTAAAGTTCCATCAACATACTGGAAAGTATGGATTAATATCAAAGAGCCAGGTCCATAACTCCATGCGTGTTTGTCAAACGTTTTCATGCTCCCAACTTTGTGGAAACAGTTTGGGGAAGGCCCCTTCCTGTTCCAACATGATTGCACACCAGTGCACAAAGCAAGGTCTATAAAGACATGGGTGAGTGAGTTTTGGGTGGAGAACCTTGACTGGCCTGCACAGAGTCCTGATCTCAACCCGATAGAACACCTTTGGAATGAATTAGAGCAGAGACTGAGCCAGGCCTTCTTGTCCACATCAGTGCCTGACCTCACAAATGCCCGTCTGGAAGAATGGTCAAACATTCCCATAGAAACACTCCTAAACCTTGTGGACAGCCTTCCCAGAAGAGTTGAAGCTGTTATAACTGCAAAGGGTGGGCCAACTCAATGAACCCTACGGTCTGACTGGGATGCCTTTTAGAGTGAGTGAGTGAGTGAGTGTGTGTGTATATATATAAAAAAAAAAAAATTTGCAGGCGTCCCAATACTTTTGGTAATATAGTGTATGTGTTGTTGTATTGTGTTTGTTTCCCCCCCCCCCCCCAAAAGTGGCTTTTCCTTTAGGCAAAATCTCTCTAATGAGAAACAAATGGCAAAAAAAAAAATGTACAGGGGTTATAAACCTTTTATTCAATATAAAATGAAAAAAGCTTTGAATTTAGTTCTACTTTGAGCAATTTTGTTGTCTTATTTTTTTATTGATTGGAATCAAACTGTGCTGTCCCACTGTGCCTATAGGTGAATGTAAGTGTAACGCCTTTCTGAGCGGAAAAGATTCATGAAATATTTCATAACCTACAAATAGTTCTCCGTGTGAGCTGCTGGGGTCTATTGAAGCAATTGCCAGCCTCTAGAAAGATGTCACTCTAATGAATAGGTCCAATACGTTTCTTTATGCAGGTGCATTGACCGCTGAAACTGAATAAACAAAATGGAAATTCACTTACTACAGAGATCTTTTCATGAATTAATTAGCTCTGTGTCCGCCATCTTTACACTTGTGTCATGTGTGACATTTGCCTTTTTTATAGATTAGAAGCAGTCAGTCAATAGCACTTCAGGTGTCATGGCAGTACGTGTTGCTCATTCCTGCCATTGTATGACTGGCTTTTGTGCTGGGACTGATCATTGGCCACATTACTGCATGTATGAAGCTACATTCACAGTTGAACAACCGAGGTGGATATAAAATTCATCACACCCTTTAGTAAAAATAGTACACATGAACACTGGTTAGGCACACGTTTAACCCCTTCCCAGCCAGTGTCATCAGTACAGTGACAGTGCGACTTTTTATCACTGTAGTCATGTCAAAAGTGCCAGTTGGTGTCTGATTTGTCCGCTGCAATATTGCAGTCCCGTGACAAGTCGCTGATAACTGACATTACTAGTATAAAAAGTAACTAAAAATCCACTAGATATCCCATAGTTTGTAGACACTAACTTTTTTTTTTTTCCTAGCAGAAAGTAAAAATTACTGTTGTGTTTTTTGTTTTCTCAAAATTGTCAATCCTCTTTTTTTTTTTTTTTTTTTTTGTGTTTATAGCGTAAAAAGTTGTGGGAAAATTAGTGGAAAATTACATAAATTTCATTTGGGTACAGTGTTGCATGACTGCGGAATGGTTAGTTAAATTAGCGCAGTGCCGTATTGCAAAAAATGGCCTGGTCATGAAAGGGGGTATATTTTCTGGAAGTCAAGTGGTTAAATGGGAATTAAACCTGATGGGTAGGTTTTTATGATAGAGACTCTGTTGGTCTCAGTTGTTATAAACCTTTCTCCCTGCCTGTCAGTGTTTGTGTGCACTGAGCTGTACTTGCGCAGCTCAAGGTACATTTACAGTACCAGTCTATGGCATGATAATATGATGTATGCGCAGGATTTACATCATAGCCAGGCCAAACAAGTGACTAAAGAGACAAACCTGGAAGGAAGACGATTGCAGTGCCTGTGACTGATGGGAGCTCTGACAGCGCAGCACTGGAGGGGATCACTAGCCAGGCAACTCTGCCATAATGTGCTAGTATGCTATGCATACTAGCACATTATGGCTAAAAGCTCCAGGGGAACATTTGAGAAAATCTTTCTGCAGAGGTTTAATTCTGCTTAAAACCAATTTTTTTTTAACAAGCTTGTTTAATTACTTGCGAAGTATGCAGTTTTTCTTTTAGTACTTGCCTGTGTTCCATGAAAAGAGTAGAGTTTTGTCTCCTTATTGATGCATCAATAGAAGCACACTTTCCCGTAGCCTAGGATGTCAAGGCTCTCCTTTTGGTCCTCCATTCTTGAAGTTAAGACTGGCTAGAGACTGCATTGTCCTATAGTTTCTCTCTTGTTCTCCAAATGTTTTATCAATTCTTAATGATCTGTAGTTAATGGCAATTTGCATGCAGGTCAGTGATATTGGCTTGTGTCTTGTCAAAAGTTATACGTCAGTGATTTTTCATTGAAATTTCCCTTCTTAAATTGTATTAAAAAAAAAAAAATAAAAAAAAAAAAAAAAAAAAGTTTGCAATAGCACAAATGGAAATGGATCATCAAAAGGCATATAAGAAGGTATTGAGAGCATAGTAACAGTGCTCTGCCATACGTCATATACTGTACATAGTTAAAGAATCAACAAATGGAGAAGGCCACAGTCTAGACCTCTAGATATATAGAGGTGTGCGATAATCTCACCCAGGGAGAATAACGAAATTTCCTTGGTTGGATTTTTGTCTGCATTAGAACAAGAGTTGTGTTGCAATAGTTGCATGGGTTCTTCCACCTAATTTTTTATCAGGAAAAATACTGGATGGCTAAATTTCACATTTTGTTGAAAAAAATTAAGGAACTTTTTAAGGGTTTTACTTGCTGCAGTTCTGCCAAGATTGACCCATGGATTCCAGCTACTTACGACTCCCTGTGTCCTATTTGTCGGCAACGCCACCATGAATCATCTGATCAGCCTCATTGTTATACCATCTGGATGGCAAAGTTCCTTTCTGGACACATTTGTGTCCATGGCAAGCAAGGTTTCTTTGCTGAGTGCACACGCTGCACGCTCCCAGCACTGTAACAGAGCTGTCTCAGGCAGCTCCTAATATATGTTTATGATCCGGAGCTGGTGAGATGAGTGCCTGATCATGTGACCACTGTAACAGCCAATCAGTGTCACAGGACCAGGAAGTCCATCTTGCCTCCTGGTTTTAAAACCTAGTTAAAGGGCCACATGGAAGGAGTGGGAAGGGGTTGATGCTTGTAAACAACCTGTATTTATACATTTAGAAGTGTTTAAGGTACTGTCAAGAGCTTTAGAAAAAGTACCCATCCTGATGCCTATGTTCCAGTCTGCCACTTACTAATATGTAAGTTTTTATGTCACTAAATCATGCTGGCTCCTGTAGCGCCCCCCCCCCCCCCCCCCCCGGTCTACTGGGAGCAAAGAGGTACCTCCAGATACAGGGAGCGAGCTTACATTCACCTCAGGGCTGAGTCCATGACTATAATGGGAAGTTAGAACAGAATTTGGGTGCCAGTCACTTTAAGTATTTTTCAATGCTTTAATGAGAACTTGAGAGAAGTAATAGGAGAGAGGGTTAGGGGAGGTTTGAGATGCTCTTTTTAGCTGATCACTTAGACTCCTTGAATCCAAAGGCAAAACAGCTTTCTTTTAGAAGATCTTGGATACCTGTATAGGTCTCTCACATAGACCTAGCAGCCGGTAGAACTCCTGGATAAGTCCCTTAGACTTAGCAGCCAGGAGCTAGTTACTTGTTTAGATTGTAGAACAGCTTGACAGTACCAGAACCTTTAAACCGACCCGGCGTTACTGTAAGGGTATTTTAGATAAGGGTGCGTCCTCCAAACGAGTCGCTTCCGAGCTTGCGCGCAGAAGCGAACGCATACGTGAGCAGCACCCACATATGAAAACGATGTGCAAACCAAACGTGAGGTATCGCCGCGATGGTTAGAGCGACAGCAATAATTCTAGATCTAGACCTCCTCTGTAACTCAAAACATGCAACCTGTAGAATTTTTTTTAAACGTCGCCTATGGAGGTTTTTAAGGGTAAAAGTTTGTTGCCATTCCACGAGCGGGCACAATTTTGAAGCGTGACATGTTGGGTATCAATTTACTGCGCAAATATGATTGACAGAAAGTATTGCAACGAACCACCATTTTATTCTCTAGGGTGTTAGAAACCCCAAACATTATATATATATTTTTCTAAGTAATTTTCTAGCAAAAAAAACAGTTTGGTAAACACCAAATCTCAGAAAGAGGCTCGGTCCTTAAGTGGTTAATGTGCTTCTTCTTGAGCCACTCCTTTGTTGCCTTGGCCATGTGTTTTGGGTCATTGTCATGCTGGAATACCCATACACGACCTATTTTCAATGCCCTGGCTGAGAAGGAGGTTCTCACCCATGATTTGATGGTACGTGGCACCATCCATCGTCCCTTTGATGCAGTGAATTTGTCCTGTCCCCTTAGCAGAAAAACACCCCCAAAGCACAATGTTTCCACCTCCATGTTTGACGATGGGGATGGTGTTCTTGGATTCATAGGCAGCATTCCTCCTCCTCCAAACATGGAGAGTTGAGTTGATGCCAAAGAGCTTGATTTTTGTCTCCTCTAATCACAACACTTTCACCCAGTTCTCCTCTGAATCATTCAGATGTTCATTAATAAACTTCAGACGGGCCTGTACATGTGCTTTCTTGAACAGGGGAACATTGCGGGCACTACAGGATTTCAGTCCTTCATGGCGTAGTGTTACCTGGTGACTATGGTCCCAGCTGCCTTGAGATCATTGACAAGATTCTCCCGTGTAGCTCTGGGCTGATTCCTCACTGTTCTCAAGATCAATGACACTCGCAAGATCTTGCATGGAGCCCCAGACCGAGGGAGATTGACAGTTATTTTATGTTTCTTCCATTTGTGAATAATGGCACCAGCTGTTTTCATCCTCTCACCAAGCTGCTTGGCGATGGTCCAGTTGCACATTCCAGCCTTGTGTAGGTCTACAATCCTTGTCCCTGGCATCCTTGGACAGCTCTTTGGTCTTGGCCATGGTGGAGAGATTGGAATCTGATTGCTTCTGTGGACAGGTGTCTTCTATACAGACACAAAACTGAGATTGGGAGAACTCCCTTTAAGAGAGTGCTCCTAATCTCAGCTAGTTACCTGTATTGAAGAGACCTGGGAGGCAGAAATCTTGCTGATTGATAGGGGATCAAATACTTATTTCACTAATTAAAATGCAAATCCATTTATAACTTTATTGAAATGCATTTTTTTTGTGGATATTTTTGTTCTGTCTCTCGCTGTTAAAATAAACCTACCATTAAAATGTATAGACTAATCATTTCTTTGTCAGTGGGCAAATGTACAAAAACAGCAGGGGATCAAATACTTTTTTTCCCTTGCTGTATGGTATATGCAGTACATTGTTACATTGGTTCAAGCAGGACAGTCGCAGTGGCAGTCGCTACCAGTTGTATGTGTTGTAGTATCCCAAAGGGTTTCCGTTCTGGTGTCTTAGGCTACATAAAATGTGATCTTTGGGGCTGCATCTATGGCAAATACCAGAGAAAACTATAGCTATCCCTAGAATACCCAGTATTTTTTTTTTTCCTGATGAGCTACTTCAAGAAACATTTCACTCTATGCATTAATTTACATTTTCATTTTCCATAATGAATGATTGATTCTTCCTGGAGTTTGAGGTGAGCTATTTGTGGCCGTAGGCTCCTTTGTTTACATACATAAGCTGTGCTGTTGGCTTCTTGAATAGGAAGATGTGGGAATATTGATTATTTTATCCTTCTATTGACTCTTTCTCCTCGGGGAGTCAAGCCCTTGTCAATAAACTTGAAAGCTTTATGCACAGAAGAAAGCTGTACGGTGATTTTGTCTTAATCCATCAGCATCCCGTTCATCAGATACGCTTAAAATCCTATCACTGGTAACCTCAAATTTTATTGTTTCAATGTTTCTGTAATTACCTTGTTGTGGGTGACGGTAACCTTGCCCTTCTAGTCTACGGAGACAGCTCCCCCGTATCTGTACTCTCTGTATCAGTCAATCAATATTACTAGAATAGGTGGGTCAGCTGGCTGCTTTGCTGATTTGTAACATTGCTGGATTAAATTATTTTCTGAACAACATTATACACATGGTGACCATAAAACGTAAATTGGAAGCAGTGCTGGTCTACTTGACTTTGTGGAGTCATTACCTTTTGTACTTGTTGGTAGAAATTGATGAAATGTACGTCATTGATTTGGATTCTAATTTGGTGCAATATAAAGTGTTTTATGAACAGGTATATGTAATCCTACAAAGGAAGCACAGTAACCCATAGCAACAATGTGGAAAACGTCTTTACTTATAACGCTAGAGGAAACAGATGAATCATTAAATAGGGTTGAATGCTATTGGCTTTAGTTCTGATCTTAAAGCAATTAAACAAAAGTTGTAAAATTTTCTATTTTCCTATTCTTGTGCCATCTGTGAGCTTTAATTTTTGGGCCCATTCACACTTTTGTGCGTGTTAATTTGTTGCGTTCGTTTGCATAGGCTGCCTAAAACCTAGTACACACGGGCCGAATGTTGGGCATTGTCGGCCGGTTCAATAAAGAAACTGCTGACATTTGGCCTATGTGTATGGCAGCCGGTCCAACAGAAGTCGGTGTTTTGGCCGGCTTCTGACGGATGAGCATGCTGGAAAACCAGCAGCTGACCAGCTCCCGATCAGTGCTCTCAGCCAATGGGGAATTACACTACAGCCCTGGAAGGTGGGTGGTCCTGTGGTATCCTCATGTACAATGCAGCACCACTGATCCTGCATTGCATGTAATGGAGGGTGAGGGAGCAGCTTTGGGGAGCTTGTTTTCTATCTTGCAACCAATAGACAAGGCGGCTGCAGGAGCAAAGGCATTAGGTATTACCTTGCATTACATATAAAATCAGAACATAATGCTGGGACTTTGAATGAGGTGTACCACAAATGGACACTAAGTCAGAAGTAAAAATAGTAAAAGAAATTTATTGAAGTAGACAGTTGTCATAATACGTGAATTGCAATGCCATGCATAAATTTGCAATGTCAATACGTGATGGGGCATCTTTAGAACTTGACGCGTTTCGTGAGCTACCGCTGTACAGGATGCCATACTTAAAAATCGGCTGAGCCAGAATGCCATGGCATTGTTTTCTTCAGGTGGCGGCCAAGTAAGTCTAGCCTGGGAGCTGTAGTGGCGAAACCCGTCTTTGGAGAATAACTGCGCTTGGGAAAGGAGGGAGAGCGGGGGGGAAATTGGATTGCTTTTAACCTTAGGGTGACACTGCTCCACCACAGGAACAGAACGATGAATGAGCATTTGTTACCCAAGTAAAGGAGCATGCAAAAAAGAAAACGAACAAGGAAAAAAATGAAAAAAAGCCACCACATCTATAGATGACCTCTATTCCTGGGATGATTATGAAGCCAGCACACAGGTGTACAATTAGCAAGTCTACCAAATTCAGGCATACACTGCTCATGCAGCTGTGACATGGGGTCACATCTGCACACATCCCCCCCCCCCGTTTCGCATCGGAGAGAAAAATACAACACCCTTCTTCCTAAAGGGGCACTCCACCCACCTCTTTTTCCGAGTGTGCTTCCATGCGGACTTCTTCCTAATCTTTGGGAGCTTACATTTCTTCTCACCTCCCCCAGATCTACTCTCCCAAGACTGTAGGGGTCCTATTTTGACATCAGTCTCAACTTTACCCAGCACTTTTTGGGTTTCAGGTTTGTTGATACCTGCGTGGTTACCCCTGGCAACTGCTTTCTCAAAATGACCCAGTTCAAAACCACCAGGAACTCTGGTCCCATCGCTTGCTAGAACAGTGTCTGAGGAGGGACCACACACAGGGAAGCAGTGACTCTCTGGGACCTTCCCACAGTTTCGCATCGCCCCCTGTTGTCCAACACTCCAACAGCAACTGTTCTTGGGACACATATTTGCCAACACCTTTTTTCAATACATCTGACCTGTCCAACAGTGCTCCAGAGTGCCTCTCATACCCAAGCTTGGTATGGAACAATCCAGCGCACTGAGTTAACTTTCCCTATTAACACCAAAAATTGCATTAAAGGATGCAAGCATTTGGGATTTTCTGCACAGTACAGCCTGCAATATCCAGCTCCAATCAGCCATTCCCCATGGTACCAGTTCTCCAAACACAGGAGAGGACGGCAGGATATATACTGGCTGTACACTCCATGATGCTAACATTTCATTAAGCATGTCTGTCACAAAATACACATTTTCTCTTGTGGACACAATTTCCACTATGCGTTTACACTGTACTTGGCAAATGCATGAGGGTGCCATTCATTCTTCATGACCCTTCCATGACATATTTTTGCACCAAACTGCATGGTACTACGCAATTTAAAAAAGTGTCAGGATTTTTTTTTCCCTAAAATTTCTGCAGGTTCGGCAGCCCATTAAAATGATTGGGCTGCCCTACTAGCAGAATGCAGCCGCACAGATCTGAATGAAGAATTAATGATCTCTGCCTTACGTATTGACCCAACTGTTGATGGTTCTGTCAGAAACCCAGTAAGCTGCAAACCTATTTTGACTACATTCAAATTCCAAGCAGTGTTGTCAGTCCTGCCTGAGCTTTCCCATGCTGGACTACAGAACCTCTATCTCTCCCCATCTCCTTAATCCTCCTAAACCCAGGACCCTGCATTCACTATATCTGGTCTCCCACAGTATTATTATTATTATTATTATTATACAGGATTTATACTGCGCCAACAGTACACAGAACATGGAAATGCAATTATTTTAGTAAATATGAACTGCTAAATACCTTTTCTCCTCAGCAGCATATAACAGTCTTGTGACTTGGTGTTTTGGTTAAAGCTTGTAAGAGGAGTTTTCATTCTACTCTGACTGTCCTATGAGGCTGCAGGACTCCTGAACGTCTGATCAGTGCTGATTGGCCCTGTGCTGATCACATACATGCTCCAAAGAAGAAAAAAAAACAACGCTCTAGCAATATACAACAAACTGAGCATGTGCAGCTTGCCCCCAGGGCTCTCTTTTATCAGCAGTTGGATTGGGGACTATGAAAGAAGAGGCGGGTCAGAGAAGATGGAATCAAACAGCATTTTTACACAATGCAGAGGATTAACCCCTTAGGTTCCACAGTGAGTATAGCAAGCATCCTTTACTGCATATACAGACTGATTTTACTGTTGTGGGTTTAGTAACACTTTAACATAAGGGCAGTGTGTTTTGTGGTCCAGCAAGGGAGAGTTTAGGTAGTACTGACCACGCTGTTTGGAATTTTACGTCAACATAAACAGTGTCATCTCATTGCAGAAAATTAGGAATCCACTGGATTACTGGCAGATTTAACACACATTTTTAAAGTGAGAAACCTAGGGAAAAATCTATACTATATCTATGAAAAAAAAAAAGTGGAAGCCCAGATGTAAAAAACAAAAGGCAGACTTGATGGACCATGTCATCTTTTTCTGCTATCACTCTTCTATATTTCCATTAAATGTCCATGTATTCTAGAGATTTACTGAATGTGTTTTTTATTTATTTTTTATTTTTTTTTTTTTATTCTTTGCCTAGACATAGAGCACGTTGGCAATCTTTTACAGGTACGCTTCTATGCTTCTAAACATCACGTCGGTGTAATTGAAGAGCACAAATGTTTTCTCATCGTGACTCTCATGTTCACAACGTGTAGGCGCCTGATGTAATGAGGCGCTGGGACCGTGATCTAATAGTTATTCAACCTGTGCTGATAGTCATCCCCTTCTCGCTTGGTGTGTGTTGGAACACGCATTGCTTGGTGTTGTGGAAATGTCTGCAAGCGCCTACGTATCTTGATAACAAGACAGCAAGTCTAATAATTTTTACATGATTGTGGGATGGGAAGCTGAATATGACAGTTGTTAATTTACTAACAGCAGCATGTTTTATAGTCATGACCTACTTTTTCTTCTGGCAGGAGGATTCTGTATGTGGAACTTTTTTCACGTTTGATCTGCTTGATTTTCAGCAAGATACTTTTATAGTTTGTATATTTTTATCAGCTGCAGCCCAGCTACATACAGTGTTCCATGCAATGCTTACAGCAGGTTATGATTGTGGTGACATAAGCAGTGTTCTACTTAGCGGGCCTACTGTTCAATATTCAAACCAGACTAGGCTACACACACATACTGGATCTGAAAGTCTGAATTACGGAGCAGCTAGATTCTATGACAGATAGGTTTATAAGGCAAAAATGTAAGTTCACACTCCAAATATCCGGGACACCCCCCCCTAGACCTTTCTGTACTTAGTATGATGATTCCCCCGTGTTGCTGGTGTTCTATCAGATTACCGTTACCCATCAGATTGTGCAACGGAAGTGATGTGCCAACCCCAAAAACTTACTGCGCATGCATTCCACACACTTTATGATCTGACAAGTTGAGGTATTCTGATAGAACACCCAGCAGGACATCCTACTACACCCAGCTACGTCTTGAATTTCAAATAATTTTGGCGATAAAGTAAATGTGTGTATATATATATATAATGTGTCTGCATATATATGTGTGTGTGTGTGTATATATATATATATATATATATATATATATATATATATATATATATATATATATATATATATATATATATATATTATATTGCATCTGTGATGCTGTTTTGATGTTACATTTTACATTAAATGTTACATGAAAGAAGCTGAACGCAAGCAGTAGGAAAGTGCAGTAGGCCATGTTGGTACACCCCGCACTGGTCAGCGCTAAACCTTTTATGCGTTCAAAATTAAACATCCAAACAGCATCACAGATATAAATATACTATATTTTATATTCGCTCACTTTTTATTCTTAGATAAAAATAATTATTGAATTACTCTGAAATTCAAGACGTAGCTGGGTGTAGTAAGCTGTCCACATGGTTGTTCTATCATATTACTGCTATCCGTCAGATCATAAGGTGTTTGGAACGCCGTGGAACAGGTAGCACATGCGCAGTAAGTATTTCTTGGTCGACTCGTCACTTCCGTTGCATCTGATGGGTAGCGGCAATCTGATAGAACACTGGCGTAGCAGATTATGCAATGCAGTACACAGCCCCAGAGTATGTATCCATCAATCCGTGCAGTGGCAAGTGCTCATTGGTCAGCATGACTGCGAGATTTACAAATCGCAGATCTATAGAATGAATAATTCAGAAGCAGGGAGATCTTTTCACTGTAGATCAGATACACTGGCTTAAAGCGGAACAATACTTGCTTCAGCTCATGCGATGTCACCAAACTCCCCACCCTGCCGCTGACATCTTCTGGCGGCTGGCTTCCGGGTCTCAATCGCCATCTGCTGTCATTGGCCAGGAGGGGATGACGTCGGTGCCGGGAATCATTTAGATTCAGCATTGCCGAATTTGTATAGTGTGCTGCACGAGCGTGGCTCATTGTACAAGGGCAGACAGGCAGGTAAGTAGCTTTTATTCAGAAAAGACAAAGCATGTCTCTTCTGCATTTAAAAATCCTGCCTGTCTGACAATTTTAATTATGTAGCCTAAAGTGCCACTTTAAGCTGGGCACACACAAGCTATACAGAGCGGATGAATGATTCTCCCTTGTTGGCCACAAAGCCGGAAAATTTGTCACAATTTTCCAGGCAGCAGGCGGCCAACTGGACCACCCGCTAAGCAGATATTGGCCAGTTCCTTGCCCACCTCCCTCAGTTTTCGATGAGTTAAAATAAACGGCAGTAAGGCCCCCTCCCTCTCCTCTTTAAGTTATGGCACTTCATTTTATGCGGGGAGTGGTTACCATGTTTTGACAGGTACCTACTCCCACTTCCAGTCGGATCGCCAAGTACGATTCAAGCAGAAGTTGAACCTACACCCCCCCCCCCCCCGTCAGCTCCCGCCCTCACCTTCCCCCGCAGCCCTCAGGGACCTGTCACGGGTTCCAGAAAGCTGTGGGACCATTCATAAAGCACAGTGCGGCTCACGCATGTACAGTGGGAAACCAACTGAAGTCGCAAGCAGTCACAGCTGGCTTTCCAAAGTAAATGTAGTAATGTTGGCGCCTGGACACGAAGACGGCCAAAGAGCCGGCTCAGGTGAGGACCACGCTGTAAGTGTCTTAATATTACAGGATTTGCAGCTGTTGACTTTTTTTTTTTTTTTTTTGTTTCTAGGGTGAAGAACAGCTTTAAGCACGGCCATCAGCAGGTCTTCACTTTTCAACTTCAGCTCACTTTAAAGCGTGAGCCTCCCTGCTCTTTTGTCATCCCTGACAAGCCATGTAACCACGTGTCCCTGTGCTGCTTGCGCCAGCCTCTTTTTGAAATTCCACACTATCTGGTCTTGCTCCTCTTTCTCATGTTCATTGTGAACTCTGTTCATTCTATTGGAAGGTTCCTACTCCTCTGGCACAAGCGGAGTGTGGCCTTTGCACTAGAAAGAATGCAGAAACTGTCAGTGTGGATCTTCAAGGCTAAGCAGGCCAAAATAATCATAAAAGCTGGCCATGCTCTGATCAAATTTGGCTGGTTCAGCAGGGACCAGCTAAGTGTCGATCAGTGTATAGCCATCTCTGCTCAACAGAAGTCGTTTGTTTCATCACCTTCTTTCAAGGGGACATGCTGGAAAATGTTTGTCGATCAGTGGCTGTAGACGCTGATCAGTAAATTCCAGCAGTGGCAGATACCGCTGTTAGAATACAATGTCCCAGATAGTTGACAAAACTAAGTGTATGGCCAGCTTTAGAGTGATTGTGTGATGACCTTGGCAGATATACAGCAGTTTTCTTCTGACTTCTTCTACTTTAGTACCTGTTCAGGGTCATGGAAATAGTTTGCACTCCATACACAGGAAGGCTAGCAGGTCTGTAATTCCTTAATGATTGCTGTGAAAATAATCATGCGGGTGCCTTTTACAATTGAAATATGTAAGGCATTGTGGTGACATAGTGGTTCTCACGCTTGCCTTGCTTTGCTCGGCAACTGATCTCAAGCCTAACAAAGGATTGTATCCAGATAGTGTGTAGGGTATCCTTTTGTTGGTTTGCTCCAGCGATTCTGGTTTTCTCCCTACAATCCACAAATCTACTGGTAGGTTAATTGGCTTTCCAGACTGGTATAATAAAATTGCCCTCCGTTGACTGGTCCATGTATGCTGTAAAGCTCTTTAAAATTTGTTGGTACTGTATAAAATAATAAAATATGATGGGTAATTGGCTCCTGGCTTAATTGGCCCTAGTATGTGTATGTATGAATGTGAGTTAAGGATCTTAGATTGTAAGCTCCTTGAGGGCAGGAACTGTTGTGAATGTACAATATAAATGTAAAATGCTGCGTAAATTGTCGGCGCTATAGAAGTACCTGTAATAAATATTAGGGATGCACCTATACCAGTTTTTTAAGACTGAGTACGAGTACCATTACTTTTACTTTTTCTCAAGTACTCGCCGAAACCAATTACTGATGCCCTTGGATGCATTTATTTTTTACACACAGCCTGCGAACATGAGTCCTCATTCACACTGACGCGGTGCAGGATTTGCAGTGATTCCTGCACTGCATCACAGTCGCACTGTGATCCAATTCCAGTGTGAAAAAAGAAAAAAAAGATGCCTGCACCTTTCCTGTGGGTGCGGTGCGATTTGAGCCCTACAAAATGAATGGCTCAAATTGCACTGCAAGGAATCACGTGATTTGAACAGGAATGCGGTATGATTCCTGTGCCGATCACATGTGGTTTCCTGCACCACAAAAGTGTGAACTGAGACTCAAGGTAATAGTTTTAGTATCAGAGCGTTTGCGTGAGTACTTGTGCAAATGCTTAGTATTGGCACCGATAATGGTATCCGTGCAATGCTAATAAATATGTACACAATTATCAAACATTTTTTATTACTTGTTCAGAGCAATATTGAGAGAAGAATAGACAAGCATTCATTCACATGACCAGGTCCTAAGAACTAATGGTTCCTCAACTATCATTGCATGTTCTTATTTGCTTTCAAGAGATTGCCTACAGGTAATTTTGCTATTTACATGACCATTCATAATGCCAGCTGTACTCATGTTTGTGAGCACAGGAAGCTTTAACACTGAGCTGCCAAGTATATGCATTATAGTTGGAATCTCTGTTCTGTACTGGTTTATTAGTTGGTCATAAATGAGCCTATGCTTCTCAGCAGTCATGTGCATTTACTATTTGTTTTGTAAAGGTGAACTTATCCTTTTTAAATGATAAGTTCACCTTTTGACAAAAGAATGTGCATTTATAATTTTTTGTTTTGGGAGTGTGTAAAGCATTGCACCAGCGATCAGCAGATAGCTGATGCCATGCAGGTCGCCTTCAGATCTGACAGGAAGACTCAATGAACTACCCCAGCACTTACAGTGCCATGGTAGTTCATTGAAAACTACAAGTCGACAGCCGCAAACACCCCCTGGTTCGGTTTGCAGCAGAACATGCGAACAGGCAAAAAATGTGTGTGAACACCGTTAAAGTCTATGGGATACGAACTTGAAAAATCAAAATTGCTAATTTTAAAGGCTTATGCAAGTTATTGCCATAAAAAGTGTTTTGGGGACCCGGGTCCTGCCCCAGGGGACATGTGTCAATGGAAAAAAAAGTTTTTAAAACTGACAATATTTCAGGAGCAGTGATTTTAATAATGCTTAAAGTGAAACAATAAAAATGAAATATTACTTTAAATATCGCGCCTAGGGGGTATCCTTAGAATGCCTGTAAAGTAGCGCATCCTTCCCATGTTTATAACGGTGTCGCAGCAAAATTACATTTCTAAAGGAAAAACTGTCATTTAAAACTGGTCGCGGCTGTAATGTAATGTTGGATTCAGGCAATATAGATAAAAATATCAAAAGAAGAAAGGCGAGGATGTCCAACACCCCCCCCCCCCCTCCCCCCCGCAAAATCCATACCAGGCCCTTCAGGTGCCAATTTTTTTTTTTTTTTAATGGCGTCGGGGTCCCCCAGGCACTATATACTCTGAACAGCAGTATATATACTATACGACCTGCCCTATATACTGTGCAGAAAATTGTGCTTTAGGTGTTGGTGTTACCAGAACACTGTAAGCCCTCACAGTTACTCTTGTTGGGCGCAGGAATGGGCTCTGCTGTGAAATATATCAAAAATTGTAATTGCATGCCCCTGTTAAACAGTGGCAGAAAAATTGGGCCTTGGGTGGTGGTGTCACAACACTGTAACCCCTCAGATACTCTTGTTGGGCGCAGGAACGTTCCCTGCTGTGAAATATTATATCAAAAATTGTAATTGCATGCCCCTGCTAAACAGGGGCAGAAAAATTGAGCCTTGGGTGGCGGTGGTGCCCTAAACAAAAAATATTGTTAGAAGCTAGCATCATCAAGATTTTGGAGGAATAGGATAGTCAGCATAGGCAGGCTTCAAGAGATCCTACATGCATAGCAAATTCAATCAGTTACATCAGCATCAGGTGCTTGATAGCTGCTGATCCAAGACAGGCTCACATTCATAAAAATGAATCAATCAACAGAGTCTGTGGACAGGCGCACTTTTTGATCTGTTACAAACCCTCCAGCAGCACTGAATGTGAGTTCAGGAATCAATCTGGATGCAGGACAGGCCAGTAGCTCAATTGCATATTGAGCAAGTTCTGGCCAGTGGTCCATCCTCAAGACCCACTCTACAAGACTCTGGTCTGGCCGCACCTGGAGTATGCTGTCCAGTTCTGGGCACCAGTCCTCAGGAAGAATGTACTGGAAATGGAGTGAGTACAGAGCAGGGCAACAAAACTAATAAAGGGTCTGGAGGACATTAGTTATGAAGAAGGGTTGCGAGCACTGAACTTATTCTCTCTGGAGAAGAGATGCTTGTGAGGGTATGATTTCAATTCACAAATACCATACTGGTGACCCCACAATGTGTCTTTTTTTTTTTTCCCCCAATCTTGTTTTTTTTTTCAACCTCACCTACTATGTAACTATGAGCATCGATGGTTTCAAAAAACTATTAGATAAGCACCTGAACGACCACAACATATAGGGGTATACAATGTAATGCTGACTTTTATAATCACACACATAGGTTGGACTTGTGTCTTTTTTTTTTTTTTTTTTTCAACCTCACCTACTATGTAACTATATGTAACTAAGACCCGGAAACCCAGTGGGTGCTCTGTTGGAAAGGTCTCCAAGTCTGCTCTTGCCCTTAGATATTCCTGCACCATATAATACAGACGCTGGTGATGGTTGCTTGACCTTGGCGCTGAGGACTGAAATTGTTTAAAGGCATCAGTCAGCCGGCCACCTTCTCCACCGCTCTTCCTCTGACTGAACGAAGCCTCAGCAACACGTTGTCCAGCACCAGGAAATGGTAACCTCCCAGGGTCTGGAAATGCATTGTACATACCTTTCTTCATTGCCTCCTGAAGAGGATTCATCCTCTGCTCCCTCTGCGAAGGCAGGATGAGTTTTGCAAACTTACCATTGTAACGTGGATCAAGAAGGGTTGCCAGCCAGTAATGATCCCTCTCCTTGATACCACGAATCCTAGGGGCCTTTCGCAGGCTTTGCAGAATCGGGGAGGCAATGCAGCGTAAGTTTGCAGAGGCATTCGATTCTGGGTCACTAAGGATCACGTTATCCGTAACCACCTCCTCCCCGCCACCTACAACTCCTTGCCTTTCTGGGGACTGAAAGTTATCCCTTGAAGACTGTTGCTGAGTGTTCTCCTCTACAGCCATGCTGACACAATCCTCCTCCTCCTCCTCCTTCTTCTCCTTCTTCCTGTGTGTTTGGCCAGCCCACTGGAGTGCTATCTGGATAAAAGGGGCCTTGAGAGGAAAGGAAGTCCTCCTTTTTCTCCCGCTTATCTGCCTCAAGTGCCCTGTCCATGATTCCACAAAGCGTGTGCTCCAGCAGGAAGACTTGGAGGGACAGTGTCACTGAAGCATGTATTGTCGCTGCTCGCTATCCTTGTGGCCTCCTCAAATGGTGACAGCAAAGTGCATGCATCCTTGATCAGTAGCCACTGGCATGGCAAAAAGAAGCCTAGCTCCCCTGACACTGTCCTGGTGCCATACTCGCACAGGCACTCCTTGATTTCCCTCTGTGTGTGCAGCCACTGCAGTATTGCCAACGTTGAGTTCCACCTGGTGGGCAGGTCACAAATGAGGCGGGTGGTGGGCAGGTTGCATTCCCTTTGAATGTTAAGCACTGGCATTGTATGACCAGCAGAAACTACCACAGACTTTTCTGGCCTGCCTCAGGATATCTTGTAAGTCTGGGTATGCTGCACCACCAAATTCAGGACGTGTGCCGAACATGGGTCAAGTGTCTCTGTCAGAGTGCAGAGAGAAGGTTGGTGCCATTGTCACATACAACCATTCCTGGCTGAAGCTGGCGTGGCGTCAACCACCACCTCTGAGGAAGAAGAGGAGGAGGGGATGGAGGAGAGAGCTGTGGCAGAATCACCACTAGCATTTTGGAGGTGTGGTGGCGGAACAAGCTCCATCAACACTGAACCCTGGCCTGCATCCTTCCCAGCTGCAAGCAGAGTTACCCAGTGCGCTGTGAAGGAAAGGTAACGTCCTTGCCCATGCCTGCTGGACCACGAGTCAGCGGTAATATGAACCTTACTGCTGACCATCTGTCCAATGAGGCCAAAACATTGCCTGCCACATGCTGGTAAAAAATGGCCTTTTGGAACCTGCCACTGAGGTACAGCACATTCCACAAATTCACGAAAGGGGGCAGAGTCTACCTGCCTGAAGTGTATTATAGTGTAAGTATATTATAAATATAATGTGTGTATTATATATGATTATATGTGTGTATTATATTTTTTATATATTTATATATGTGTAAAATATATATATATATATATATATATATATATATATATATATATATATATATATATATATATATATATATATATATATAGTGTGTATTTATATAATATGTGTGTAATATATATATGTGTGTGTGTGTGTGTGTGTATTATATAAAATATATATATATATATTATATTATATACACAAACACACTACCTTGCAAAAGTATTCACCCCCCTGGCTTTTTATCTATTTTGTTACATTACAGCCTTTATTTCAATTTCTTTTTATCTGAATTATATGTGACGGATCAGAACACAATAGTCTAAGTTAGTGAAGTAAAATTAGAAAAATGTATACATAAAACTATTTTTCAGAAATAAAAAACTGATAATTGGCGTGTGTATGTCTTCACCCTCTTTTGTTATGAAGCCCATAAAAATCTCTGGCGCAACCAATTACCTTCAGAAGTCCCATAATTAGTGTAATTATGTCCACTGTGTGCATTCTAAGTGTCACATGATCTGTCATTACATATGCACACCTTTTTGAAAGGCCCCAGAGGCTGCAACACCTAAGCAAGAGGCACCACTAACCAAACACTGCCATGAAGACCAAGGAACTCTCCAAACTAGTAGGGGACAATGTTGTTGAGAAGTACAAGTCAAGGTTAGGTTATAAAGAAGTATCCAAATCTCTGATGATCTCTAGGAGCACCATCAAAGCTATTGTAACCAAATGGAAAGAACATGGCACAACAGCAAACCTGCCAAGAGACGGCCACACACCAAAACTCATGGACCGGGCAAGGAGGGCATTAATCCGAGAGGCAGCACAGAGACCGAAGGTAACCCTGGAGGAGCTGCAGAGTTCCACAGCAGAGACTGGAGTATCTGTACATAGGACGACAATAAACCGTATGCTCCATAGAGTTGGGCTTTAGGGCAGAGTGGCCAGAAGAAAGCCGTTACTTTCAGCAAAAATCAAAATGGCATGTTTTGAGTTTGCTAAAAGGCATGAGAGAGACTCCCAAAATGTATGGAGGAAGGTGCTCTGGTCTCATGAGACTAAAATTGAACTTTTTGGCCACCAAAGAAAACGCTATGTCTGGCACAAACCCAACACATCACATCACCCAAAGAACACCATCAGCCCATTTTTTTTTGTTTTTTTTGTTTGCCTTACTCATAGGATTGCCTCTCTTGTTGCCTTCACTCTGTGAGAGGCGTCTCTGCACTAATGACCTTTATCCTGTAGAGAACTCTTACTAGTATTACACAGGGATAAGGTTGTTTTTTGGCCTATTACCTCAATTTTTCCCAAGGTGGTTTTCCTGCTTCCATGAGATATTGTGCTTAACTCTGTATACCCTGCTCCAAAACATTCCAGGTAGATTTTGCTAAACTTTCAGGTAGACTTCTGCAATGCAGATCACAACTAAACAGCTACATCCTCTTTTAGACAATTCAATTCTTTCTGTCATTCCTCAGGGTACCCACAGGGACATCCTGGCTCTTGTTTAATTTTTTCCAGGTGGATTAGACAAGTCCTCATTCGAGTCTACAGTCTGAAGTGTAAGGTTCCTCCCTTTCATGTTAAGGCACACTCTTCCAGATCGATCACTGTATTGAGGGCTTTTCAGCATTCGTTTTCCAGATTTGGAAAGACTGCCACCTGGTCTTCTGTACACATGTTTAAAGTAATTCTAAAGGTTCACACACAGAGTGTGACTCAGCCCCACCCCTGCTCTCTCCTCATTGGCTCACTGGCTGTGACCAGCTGCAGCAGGAGAGGCCCCGGCCCCAGGAGATGCCCCCGGCCCCCATGCTGCTCTCATGCACATTGTTGGATCAAGAAGGGGCTCAGGTTAGTATGGGGGGGGGGGGCGCTGCATCTGAAAGGTTGTTTACCTTAATGCATTAGAAACACTTTGTTTTTGAGGTGCTGCGGGCTGCTCTCTGAGTTTTGAGACCTGTTTGTCCACTTGGGCCTGTTGGCATTTGCTTGCTGTGTTACCCACCCCTCTGTTGTGTGGCTTTTGGACATCTCAATGGTCTAAGAATAAGATCCTGTGTCCTGTATTATTCAATTAAGAATATAAAAAAAAAAAAATTATTTGTAAAATACTATTTTTCAAGTATATTATAGGAAACCGGTCCCTTCCCTTTATTCCTTATTGCTTGCTGGGTGTGGGAAGGTTATGCTAGGACTGTCCCTACAGCTTTGCCAGCGTCAACTCACTTGAAGGTAGCCACGTAAACCAGTGGTATAATACTAAGATCCGATCTGTTGTAATGCACTCCAAGTAAAGGAATTTACAGCTCCTGTGTATCATGTTGGAATACCTTTTAATAATATTGTCATTTGGATAAATATGTTTACTCTTCTGGTGATTGCTTGTTAAGAGCTTGTTAGTAATGGCAAGTTCTACATAGATTTTTTTTTTTTTTTTTTTTTTTTTTACATTTTATGATTTAGAAGTGACTTCATGCAGTATTGAATTCATATAATTAAAACACAGGTTTGCTTGAGGTCTGCATGCTGCAATATGTACTATGCGTAGGGTGTGCTATACAAAGACACATTGTTAGTGGCAGCTTGCCTCTTCAGTGGCGTTGGTGTGTGTTACACAATGTACAATAAGAAACCCAGCACTTAGGATACAGTTATTACAGAAGGCTTTTAAAAATCTGCTCTCTTCTAATAATTTTGCTTGAAAGCTATTTTATGTGGATCTTTGTATATTGATATGTTGAAAATGGTGTATGTAAAGCCAAAACTTTTCATTTTTAATTATAGAGTAGGGTTAAAGTGATTGTAAAGTCTCTTGTGTTTGTTATTTAAAAAAAAAAGTCATACTTACCTCCTTTGTGCAGTTGGTCCTCTAATGGAGATGTAACTGCAAATGAGGTGAAATCCTTCCAAAGTGAACAGAATGTCTGTCCTGAAAAGTTGTCATAGGAACAAGTGCCTCCATTGGAGAATTCCCCCTCACCCCTTACTCTGACAGCTCCAGATATTTTGATTTTCTATCACTTTTTGTCAGTGGTCAAACAATTCTGTTTTTAAAATTTAAAATAAAAGGCAAAACATTTGTGTATAGATATATAAAAAAAAATTCAAAACTAAATCAAAATTAACAGTGGAATATAGGAAAGGTGAATGAAAGGTGAAAGTCAAAAACTTGGTATGAACACACGATCTTTCTCCTCTCCCCTGAGTGAACCGGGATTTGTGCGTTTACACACACAGATCCCGGTTCTTGCTCTGTCACGAGCAATCGCGAGTGCCTGCCGGTCATCGCGCCCGCCAGGAACTCGCATCGGCTCTGGCATGGCGCCGCGGGTGCATGACCCCTAGTGGTCAAAAGGCGAACCGACGTACAGTTATGTAGTTTCGCTCAGGGGAGCCAACCTGCTGCAGTACAAGTTAAGTTAGTTTAGTAAAATTCATATAAAAGCAAAGGAGAGGGCCTTCAAAAAATACAAGGCTGAGGGATCATCATCAGCATTCCAACTGTACAACGAATGCAATAAGAAATGTAAGGGTGTAATCAGGGTGGCTAAGATAGAACACGAAAGGCACATAGCGGAGGAGAGTAAGAAAAATTCCAAGAAATTCTTTAAGTACATAAATAGTAAAAAAGGTGAACAGATCATATTGGCCCCATAAAGACTGATGAAGGGATTCTGGTTACAAAGGATGGTGAGATGGCAAAGGTTTTCAATGTATTCTTCTCAGTCTTCAATGGGGAAATGCGGGGGCTTCAGTAAGCAAAACTGCAATATTTATCCTCATGACATGTCACAGGAAGCACCTCCATGGTTAACAGAGGATAACATCAGAAATAGACTTGGAAAAACTTAACATAAATAAGTCACTGGGACCAGATGGCTTGCACCCGAGGGTCCTTAAGGAGCTCAGACAAGTAATTGCCAGACCGTTTGTTCCTAGTTTTTACGAACAGTCTACTGACTGATATGGTACCAGCTGATTGGCGAAAAGCCAATGTAGCACCAGTCTTTAACCACTTGCCTACCAGGCCAATTCTGACATTTCTCTCCTTGATGTAAATATCATTTTTTTGCTAGAAAATTACATATAACCCCCAAACATTATGTTTTGTTTTGTTTTTTTTGTTTTTTTTATCAGAGACCCTAAAGAATAAAATGGCAGTCGTTGCAAAACGTTTTTTTTTTTTTTTTTTGGGAAAAAAGTTTAATGCTTTAAAAAAAAACAAAAAAAAAACAAAGTAAAGTTAGCCCAATTTTTTTGCATAATGTGAAAGATGTTACGCTTCAAAATTGACGCTCGTGGAATGGCGCCAAACTTCGGTACTTAAAAATCCACATGGGCGGCGCTTTAATTTTTTTTACTGGTGACATGTTTTGAGTTACAGTGGATGTCTATGGCTAGAATTATTGCTCTTGCTCTAACGTTCATGACGATACCTCATGTGTGATTTGAACACAGTCTACATAGGTGGGCGCTCTGCGTTCGCTTCTGCATGCGCGAACGCACTTTTATTTCTATTTTAAGGAATGTAAACATCCCTTGTAATAAGAATAAGCATAACAGTGTCTCTTTACAGTGAGAGATGGGGTCAGTACGTCTCCACATCTCGCCTCTAGTCTGGGAAGCCTGAAAAAAAAAAAATAAAAAACGATCTTGGCTTCCCAGCCGAGGCGGCGCCGTTTTTTCGAATGCAGAGGTTGGGCGTGACGCCATCTAGTCTGCCGGAAATCTCTATCGTCGGCATCCGGGCTCCAGCGATTCCCTTCTCCAATTCACCAATGACACGGGTGAGTCGATAGAAGCACCGGAGGGAGGGGGTTGTCCCCTCTCGCCACCTGTAAGAATGATCAAGCGGCTGAACAATTGCTATGATCATTCTTATGGTGTAGGGAATCGCTGGCTGAAAAAGATATCTGTAGCTGCAGGCAATATTCAGATATTGCCGCTCAAACCAGACAACATTATATGATGTGCGGTGGGCGGGAAGCTGTTAAAGCACCAATATATATCCCTGGGAACTAAAGACCAGTTAGCCTAACATCAATAGTATTCAAGCTCTTAGAAGGGATAAGGGACTATATACAAGGTTTTAGTAATGAAAACGGTATCCTTAGCAGTAATCAGCATGGATTAATGAAAAATTGTTCTTGCCAAACAAAACTATTAACCTTCTATGAGGTGAGTTGCCATCTAGATGAAGGAAGGTCGGTAGACGTAGTGTATCTGGATTTTGCAAAGGCATTTGATACAGTTCCCCACATATGTTTACTATACAAGCTAAGGTCTGTCTGCATGGACCAAAAGGTGAGTACCTGGATTGAAAACTGGCTACAAGGGCGAGTTCAGAGGGTAGTGATCAATAGGGAGTACTTGGAATGGTCTAATGTGGAAAGTGGGGTCCCCCAGGGTTCAATCCTGGGACCAATACTATTTAATTTATTCATAAATGATCTGGAGGATGGGATAAACAGCTCAATCTCCGTATTTGCAGACGATACTAAGCTAAGCAGGGCAATAACTTCTCCGCAGGATGTTGAAACCTTGCAAGAAGATCTGAACGAATTAATGGGGTGGGCAACTACATGGCAAATGAGGTCTAATGTAGGCAAATTTAAAAGAATGCAGTTACCCTGTTTCCCCAAAAATAAGACCTAGCGTGACTGTCGGTGATGGCTGCAATATAAGCCCTACCCCCCAAATAAGCCCTACCCTGTTTCCCCGAAAATAAGCCCTACCCTGAAAATCAGACCTACAAGGACTTTAACTACAGCTTATTTGGGGGGTAGGGCTTCTATTGCAGCCATCACTGACAACCACGCTAGGTTTTATTTTCGGGGAAACAGGGTAGGTGGCAAAAACATGAATGCAATCTACTCACTAGGTGGAGAACCTCTGGGGGAATCCAGGATGGAAAAGAGCTTGGGGGTCCTAGTAGATGACAGGCTCAGCAACGGCATGCAAAAACCAAGCTGCTGCAAGCAAAGCCAATAGAATATTGGCATCCATTAAAAAGGGGATTAACTCCAGAGATAAAACGATAATTCTCCCACTCTACAAGACTCTGGTCCGGCTGCACCTGGAGTATGCTGTCCAGTTCTGGGTACCAGTCCTCGGGAAGAATGTGCTGGAAATAGAGAGAGTACAGAGAAGGGCAACAAAGCTAATAAAGGGACTAGAGGATCTTGGTTATGAGGAAAGATTACAAGCACTGAACTTATTCTCTCTGGAGAAGAGACGCTTGAGAGGGGATATCATTCAGTATACAAATACCTTACTGGTGACCCTACAATAGCGAAAAAAGTTTTCTGCGAAAGGGCATTTAAAGAGTCGCGGCCTTTCACAAACATTAGAGGAAAAGTGGTGTAACCAGAAACTACGTAGAGGGTTCTTTACAGTAAGAGCAGTAAGAATGTGGAATTCTCTTCCACAAGCAGTGGTTTCAGCAGGGAGCATAGATAATTTCAAAAAACCTATTAGGCACCTAAACGACCACAACATACAGGGATATACAATGTAATATTGATATAAAAGCGCACATACACACAAGTTGGACTTGATGCACTTGTGTCTTTTTTCAACCTTACCAACTATGTAACCAGGTATTTCACACAAAGGAAGCAATATAAAGAGAACAGGCACATATCATGAATATGAAATGTTGAAGTAACAGTCTTTAATTCTCTCCACCAAGGCCACAGACAGCAATAATAACTTGGCAAAGGGTCTAACCATTCCATACTGCATCCAAAACTAAAAAAGACCTTTAATTTTACATACACTTACAAGTTACAGTAACATATTTTTTTTTTTTTTTTTTTTTTTTTAGGGATTAAAAAAAAAAAAAAGTTTCATTCATCTGCCAGACCTCAGAATATATTTTCATAACATTGTTGTTTTTTTTAACCATGTGACTGTATTGGTTCCTCGTTTGCCCTTTGCGTCATGGCAAGTCATTCTAGCTTTCCGAATTGAGCCTATTAAATTGTTTGTTTTGGAATGGGGCTAAGGTAAATAATTCTGTGTACTTTATATGGCATTGTCGAATGTCTTAATGATCTTTAAAGTGAAATAATTTTGAATTTTGCTGTTCATGATTAAGAATGAGCTTTTTGGTCTGAACTTTACATGTTTGGAGGTTGTTAGAAATGTTGAACTTTTTGCTCATTCAGTGGGAGCTGGATGTCCTATATGGTAGCAGCTACTATATATGATGGCTTCCGTTCAATGGTTAAGGAAGCAGCAGTTGCCAGTAGTGACATGACCTGATCTCATTGATTTGCTGGCCAGGAGTCTCCGGCCATGTAATTAAAGGGGCAGGGATAGTGCATGGCATTGACCAAATATGGCCATGTCCATATTTGGTTAGTGACATCACTGGTTATACCATGTAATAAGAATAACAGTGCACTAATCCTAACAAATATTTAATTAAAACCTCATATGGTAATTATGTGAATAATGGTACCACATATACACAAAAGACACCAAATGTGCCAAAAAAAAGGATAATGCTGACAAAAAATGAGAGAGATAGAGATAGATATATCTATATGTATATGCGTGTGTGTATGTATGTATGTATGTATGTATGTATGTATGTGTGTGTCTTTATATTATACAGTTGTGCTCATAAGTTTACATACCCTGGCAGAATTTGATTTCTTGGCCATTTTTCAGAGAATATGAATGATAACACAGACTTTTCTTTCACTCATGGTTAGTGTTTGGCTGAAGCCATTTATTATCAATCAACTGTGTTTACTCTTTTTATTATTTATTTATCTCTTTTTTAAATCATAATGACAACTGACCCTGATCAACAGTTTACATTCCCCCGTTTCTTAATACCATGTATTCCCCCCTTTAACATCAATGACAGCTTGAAGTCTTTTGTTGTATTTGTGAATGAGGCTCTTTATCTTTTCAGGTGGTAAAGCTGCCCATTCCTCTTGGCAAAAAGCCTCCAGTTCCTGTAAATTCTTGGGCTGTCTTGCATGAACTGCACGTTTTGAGATCTCCCCAGAGTGGCTCAATGATATTGAGATCAGGAGACTGAGATGGCCACTCCAGAACCTTCACTTTATTCTGCTGTAGCCTATGACCGGTTGACTTGGCCTTGTGTTTTGGATCATCGTCATGTCCAAGTACATCTAATGCGCAGCTTCCTGGCTGATGGATGCAAATGTTCCTCCAGTATTTTTGGATAACATACTGCATTCATCTTGCCATCAATTTTGACCAAATTTCCATGTTTTACAGTAGAAATGGTTTACCTTTCGTCATAGGCCTTGCTGACTCCTCTCCAAATGTAGCGTTTATGGTTGTGGCCAAAATGCTACATTTTTGTCTCATCACTCCAAGTGACTTTGTGCCAGAAGGTTTGACTCGACCATGCAGCCCATCTTTCTAAAAGTGCCTCCTTATTGTACATCTTGAAACAACCACACCACATGTTTTTCTGTATTTCACATGAAGTTACTTGTTTTTTTTTTTCTTTGCATCTCGAACAATTTTCCTGGCAGTGGTGGCTGAAATTTTAATTGGTCTACCTGACTGTAGTTTGGTTTCAACAGAACCCCTCATTTTCCACTTCTTAATTAGTTTGAACACTGCTGATTGGCATTCTCAATTCCTTGCATATCTTTTTATGTCCCTTTCTGTTTTATACAGTTCAAC
The DNA here is from genome assembly GCF_042186555.1 of Aquarana catesbeiana. NCBI lineage: Eukaryota > Metazoa > Chordata > Amphibia > Anura > Ranidae > Aquarana > Aquarana catesbeiana. The sequence continues at coordinate 121,024,068 of NC_133324.1, read as the reverse complement.
TACCTTTTCCCGCAGATCCTTTGACAATTCTTTTGCTTTCTCCATGATTTACAATCCAGAAACGTCAGTGCAGCACTGGATGAAAAATGCAAGGGTCTGTCAGGAGTCCAGAAACTCATTGACCTTTTATACACACACACACTAATTACAGGTGAGGATGGTTACCTATTTAGTTCAATCTTATTTTATTAAAAAAGGAGAGGTATACAAAACACAAGTATATCGTACAATAACACATACTGTAGATAGAAACATACATTTCAATTTTGCTACCATATCGTCACATTGTATAGATAATTTGTTAGCTTCAATGGAATTAATTTAGTATATAAGCCTGGGTAGCCATAGCATCTTTTATGACATATTGAGGTTCAGTGAGCACCACTATCCACTGAACGAGCGGTGCCCACCTATTGTAAACATGCTAGGACTTTTGTTATTGTGCTAAACACAATTTCTTGTGGAGTGAACTCTATGTGGGTCACAGAGTTCCCGTCTGTCGAGACTAGAGATTATGGTTTGGATGTTTGGCCATTCAAACCCCTTTGTGTCAACTTGTGTACATGTTATCAGGCCAAAATCACCAGGGTATGTAAACTTTTGATCAGGGTCATTTGGGTAGTTTCTGTTGTCATTATAATTTTAAAAAGAGTAAACACAGTTGATAATAAATGGCTTCAGCCAAACACTAACTATGAGTGAAAAATGTTTTTGTTATTCATATTCTCTGAAAAATGGCCAAGAAATCATAAATTATGCCAGGGTATGTAAACTTGTGAGCACAACTGTGTGTGTGTGTGTATGTCCACATACAATCCAAAATTATTGTGCAAATTCTTCTGTGATCAAATATAAATTAGTTCACTCCAGGATCTGTGCCACTCATTAATATTATGTGTGTGATTTGAAAAGAAGGTTATCACCGCTACCTCCTGAGTGCAATGCCTGCTCGCCTCATCAATAGACCCCTTGGGTCAAATCATGCTTTAGTGATGCAAGTAAGAGATCAACCACATTGGAACGGACCATCTGCTGTTGGTTAATAGATCCTGTGTATTCCACTCTCTACACCTTGGAACCCACTCCTGACGGTTAGATGCTCAAAGCAAACAAAAAAGCATTGTGCAAGATTGTAAAAACAATGCTTGTTTATTTAAACATAAAATAATCCACTCACATTTTGGTATATCTTGTACAATGCCTGGTTAAGATTAGAATGCTTATGGACAGCTCTCCTCACTGTGCTTCCGAGGATACGAGCCACCTGAAGTGACGTCACCAACTTCTGACGCGTTGCGTCACAGGTCGAGTGACTTTCTCAAGGGAATAGAGCCTAGTGACGAATGTCACGGAATATGAGGCATCATTTGTGTATCCTTTGCCATGGTGATGGGTGAGTCATTGGATCATTTGATGTCATTAATACAGAACAAAATGCAATGATAACTTATGGATATCTTATTGATGAGTATAATTAAAATAGTATTGAATAAAAATTATAAAAAATTATAAAAATTGTAAAAATCCTTGCGTTTAAACGATCTCTGAGATATGCTTGTCCTATTTCAAACCACTCTATATTAGAGGTCGACCGATATATCGGCCGGCCGATATATCGGCCGATATTTAGTGTTTTTTACTTAATCGGCATCGGCCGATTGTGCTGATAAAAAAGCCGATATAGCTTCAGCGCGACTTGCAAAAGACTTCTGTAATAGAAGTCAGTGTAAGTTGTCTGTGTGAAGCGACTTCTCCCCCTCTCTGGGCAGCCTGCCAAATCTGATAAAAAGAACCTGAAGGATACAATGTTTACACTTCTGAATGAACTAAATTCTGTGTGTAGAAGTTCTCAGTTTAACCATTTAAAGACTAAATCTTTTCTGACATTTGTTGCTTACAAGTAAAAATCCTGTATTTTCTGCTAGAAAATCACTTGGAACCCCCAAACATTATATATATTTTTTTTAGCAGAGACCCTAGGGAATAAAATAGCGGTTGTTGCAATATTTTATGTCACACGGTATTTGCGCAGCAGTCTTTCAAATGTAATTTAAAAAAAAAAAATACACTAATAAATTAAAAAAAAAAACTAAGCAGTAAAGTTAGCCCATTTTGTTTCATCCAGAAGTTTTGATTACCTGTTTTTGTGTATTTAATATTTAAGAGAGGTTTTTTTTATATTTTTTTAATCTAAATTCTACATACAAGTGAACTGATTGGAGGTTTGTTTTGTTAAATAAATGTTTAAATGTAAAAAAATTTCCGTATCACTGAAGGTTGCTTTCACACTGGAGCGGGCATGCATTGACGGTAAAAGACTGCTAGTTTTAGCGGCTCTTTACCGTCATTTTAGCGGCGCTATTCGGCTGCTAGCAGGTCGCTTATAACCCTGCTAGCGGCCGAGGAAGGGGTTAAATGCACCCCTGAAGCGCTGCTGCCGAAACGCTTTGCAGGCGATTCGACAGCGGTGCGCATTCATTTCAATGGGCAGGAGTGGTGGTATACACCGCTCCAAAGATGCTGCTTGCAGAACTTTTTTTAATATCCTGCCAGCACATCGCCTCAGTGTGAAAGCACTCGGGCTTTCACACTGAGACTGCAGGGGAGCCGTTTGACAGGCACTTTACAGGTGCTATTTTTAGCCCAAAAGCGCCTGAAAAACGCCCCATTGTGAAAGGGGTCTAACTGTTAGATTTTATGAGATGAAGGTAAAAAAAAAAAAAAAATCGGCCTAATATATCGGCCCAAAAAAATCGGCATCACATATCGGCCATCGGCCACCGCGATTTGTAAATATCGGCATCGGCATCGGCCAGAGAAAAACCCATATCGGTCGACCTCTACTCTATATATCTTTATATATTCCTATTGATAGGACATTTCCACTATGTGTATATGAATATTAAAATTTAAAATATATAAAACCTATAGAGACTTTCAAGAGGAACCCTCTAATAGGTGCAATTTTAGATTACATCCATCACACTAAGCCCTGTGTAAAATACTGCCATCTATTGAGTAGTTAGATTCTGGTCAAGAAATTAAATCAATATTTTTTTGTAGATAGAATCAATATATTAACAGTCAGAAATGAAACAATTCAGGTCAAAATCAATATTCATTCCGAAAGGAAAGTGTTGAGTTCAAAAATCCATCTGGAATGACTTTTGCTTAACTCTTACTTTGTTACTACCCCTCCAATGGGGTTTATACTTATAGCCCAGAACTTTAGACCTGGAGGATCTCTACTATGACATTGTGCGAAGTGTTTAGAGACACTGTTTAGGAAAACCTTTTCGAATGTTTTCTATATGTTCTTGTATTCTCTTCCACATTGGTCGTTTGGTTCTTCCCACATTCTGTAATAAACATGGACATTGCAAGATGTATATTACACCCTCTGTTCTACATGATATGAATCCCTAATTGAATATTCCTTTTTGGTAGTATTGGAGATACATTTTCCAAATTTTACAGGCACAACATCTTTTGCAGGGAAAGAAACCTTTTCCCTGAAAAAAGGTAAATTTTTCAGATTTGGACGGTGCATCTGGCACATTTTTTGCTATTATATCTCTTAGTGTGGGTGCTCTCCTATAAACAAATTTTAAGATAGTCCATAATTGTCTATCCGTTCTTTAGGATGGGCCAATGTTTCTTGAAAATGTTTTCAATTTGCTTGAATTTGATATTATTTAAAATCATGGGTACTCCTTGGAAGGGTGTATCATTCTTACTTTTATCCTGAATCAGATCATCTCTTGTTAATTTTGATACTTCCTCTATTTTTTCAGTGATAAAATCTTCATTGTAACATTTATGAATGAATTTCTTTCCTATCATTTGTGCCTGTTCAACAAAATCGCTCTGCTGCAATTTCTTCTAAATCTTATAAGTTGTCCTTTGGGGATGTTAATAAGCCAAGGATCATACTGGCAACTATCTACCTGGTATATAGCTATTTCTCTCAACTGGTTTAAAGAATGTTTTAGTAGTTATTTCTTTTTCTAGATTGATGACAAGATCCAGAAAGTGTTTTTTTCATGGTGCTCATAAGATAACTGAATATTTCTCTGATATTTAGTTGCTGAAAAGTTTTTCAAACTCTCTTCATTCCATATTATTACAAGATCATCTATGAATCTTTTATATAATATCAGTTGACTTGGTGTATTAAATATATATTCTTCTTCCCATATAGATATAAAAATATTTGCCTCGCTGGGTGCATATTTAGCTCCCATCGCAATCCCGTTAAGTTGTCTATAGTACTCAGAGTTATGCCAAAAGTAATTGTGTTGTAATCCAAATAACAAACATATTTTTTGTTTTGTTAAATCACTGAAATTTTCCAAGGCCCATCTTGATGCTTGTATTGCTTCCTCATGATTTATGATCGTGTATAGTGAAGAGACGTCTGCTGTTGCTATTATGTATTTTTGTTGTGGATTCAGCTCTATTCTGTTTAATATTTGGACCAGATGTTTAGTATCTCTCAAATAAGATCATGTGTTTTGCACCAATGGTTGCAAAAAATGATCAATATATTCACCCAATCTTGCATTGATGGATTGTATTCCGTTCACTATTGGCCTTCCTCTTTTTGCGACCTCTTTAAATGGGTTCCTATACTTCACTTTTGTATTTCCTGGTGGGGTTCCTCATCCTGACCACCGCCCCCCTGATTCCACCCCCTACCCACCTACCAGTACTGCCCCTTTTAGAGAATACAGAACCAAGTATCATTTTGTGGTGCTAAATCATTTGTATGGAACATGTTAATGATAAATAGAAAAGCAGTAAAATAGATCTCCTGCAGCCAGCAACAATAGAATCCCAGCAACAGATCCCTACACAATAGACTCCCCCAGCAACAATGGACTCCACCCCAACAACAATAGATTCCCTGCAGCAACAGTGAACCACCCACAACAAAATATCTAACTAAGCAAAATTAGACGCCCCCCCCCCCCCCAGCAGCAACAACAGATCTCCCAGCAGCCAGCATCAATGAATCCTCCAGCAGCCAGTAAAAATAGACCTCTCCCTCAACAGTAGATCCCTTCCAGCAACATAAGGCCCCCCCAGCAACAATATATTCCCCATCAGCAACAATAAACCCTCACACAAAATCAGATCCCCACCAGTGACAATAGATCTCCCAGCAGCCAATATCAATAGACCCTTCAGCACACCCCACACCCCATGCTATTACATACATTTAGTGCTTGAGGTGCCGGAACTGCGTTCCCCTGTGTTCCCGCTGAAAAAAAGCCCTGGGTGTTTGTATCATTCAGTTGTCCCATGAGTTCATTGTTGTAATATACTTTGGAGAGGACCACAATCACTCCTCCTTTTGTCCACTGGTCTTATTACTATATTCTTATTGCCTTCAAGTTCTTTTATGCCTTTTCTAATGTCTTGTGGATCCTTCATTTTCTTAATTTTCAATTCCTCCAAATCTTGTAGCACCTTTTTGAATACCTCAATATGTTCATTGTTATGAATCAGTGGATTTAATAACAGTTTGCTTCTAAGTTGACTATGTATAATGCCATTATTAACATCTGTTCTTCCTCCACTGGTCACAATTGTTTTTTTGAGCATATATTTCTGGATATTAAGTTTTTTTCTAATATACCTTTTGAATATCTACATAAGTTTCAAATTTGTTCAAATTACGTTTGGGGGCATATTATTCCTTATCTAATACCAACAATTCTGTTCTAGTTGGTTCCACTCCACTATACACATTCTCCTCTTGGTCTCTTTTTCTTTTGGATCTTGTATCCTGCTCGGCAGCCTCTCTGTAATTTGGGCTTCTTGTTTGGTTCCCTGACCTTTCGTGTCGCGGGGGAGTTCTCTCGTACTTCCGCTGATCTAAAAAAGGTCACTGTGGTTCTTCTTCACATTGATCTCTTAAGGGTTCATGTCTATTGTAGGTGTGAATAGGGCTTCTTGATTCATTATAGTAATTGTCATAATGACTATATCCACATTGTTGATGTTGTGGGTAGTCTCTTGATTTATTTTTGTTTGTCCCGTTACTTTTCCAGTGTGGTCTTCTTGGGGATTTTGACCAAGGTTTAGAATTTGTTTTTCTACCAAAAATACTTCTAGACCCTTCTGATTTAAAAAATTGTACCATTTATCTACTGACTCTTGGTCTAATAGACCATCATTGATGGGGACGTCCCACCTTAATCTCCTTGGTACAAAATTTTCTTTGATATATTGTTCATGGGTGGTAAGATCCCACCATAGACTAACTTTTTTCTCCATTAGGCGTCCAAATTTTCTAAAATTTGTGTCTGAATCTCCTATATCTGTGTTGGTACTTGTAGAAAAAACCATTTAGATCAACAGTACGACTTTCAATACATTTAAATATATCCATAGCTGCTTCTCAAGTGTGGGATAGATGAATGAAATATAGTAAATTACCCAAGCGCTGCTATGTAAGAAAACTAAATTAAAAAAACTAAAAACTAAATGTGGAGCAGCTGCAACTATTCAATAGTGAAAACAACAAAAGGGTAAAAAGAACAGAAGGCGCTGCTATGTAATGTGGTAACAACAGGCAGAGATACAGTGATGTCTGTGCCTGTATATAATAGACAATTGCTTACACCAATGGCACTCAGGCCGTGATCTAGGTGCGTTCCTCTGAATTAGTTACGCATATCAAAAGAAGGGGGGAGGAGGAGAAAAAGCAGTTCATCAAGGAGGAACAGGCAATTGTCAAAAATATATAAATGCTGTTTATTGAAAATTCACTTTAACACCAATCAAAAAATATACTGTTTAAAAACAGGTACCACCACCGATTCTAAAATTGGCAATGTTGTGATAGACAAACACAGATGGCCACCACACACATAGACCATGCACACCTCCTATTAAATAAATGCAGGATGATATCTACTGTGGGTCATCTGACATTGAGCTGATAGTCCTGGTAGATTGCAATGTCAGATGACCCACAGTAGATATTATCCTGCATTTATTTAATAGGAGGTGTGCATGGTCTATGGCCATCTGTGTTTGTCTATGACAACGTTGCCAATTTTAGAATCGGTGGTGGTACCTGTTTTTAAACAGTATATTTTTTGATTGGTGTTAAAGTGAATTTCAATTAACAGTATTTATATATTTTTGACAATTGCCTGTTCCTCCTTGATGAATTGCTTCCCCCCCCCCTTCTTTAACTATTCAATAGTGATCTGACACCAATAGTAATTATGTAATAAGAATAATAGTGCGCTAATCCTTACAAATGGTGAATCAATTAAAACCACACCACATGTGGTAATTATGTGAACAGTGGTACCAACTATAAAGAAAATATAAGGATAATACTTTTTTTCAGTGTGTGTGTGTGTGTGTATATATATGTATGTATGTGTATATATATATATATATATATATATATATATATATATATATATATATATATATATATATATATATATATATATAATATAATATCCTTCTCCAGAGTGCTCAGGACCTCAGACTGGGCCGAAGGTTTACCTTCCAACAAGACAATGACCCTAAGCACACAGCTAAAATAATGGAGTGGCTTCACAACAACTCTGTGACTGTTCTTGAATGGCCCAGCCAGAGCCCTGACTTAAACCCAATTGAGCATCTCTGTAGAGACCTAAAAATGGCTGTCCACCAACGTTTACCATCCAACCTGACAGAACTGGAGAGGAAGTGCAAGGAGAAATGGCAGAGGATCCCCAAATCGAGGTGTAAAAAACTTGTTGCATCTTTCCCAAAAAGACTCATGGCTGTATTGGATCAAAAGGGGCTTCTACTAAATACTGAGCAAAGGGTCTGAATACTTAGGACCATGTGATGTTTCAGTTTTTCTTTTTTATTAAATCTGCAAAAATGTCAACAATTCTGTGTTTTTCTGTCAATATGGGGTGCTGTATAGGTATACCTCAACTATGAGAGACAAAATGTGGAAACAAATCCAGACAATCACATTGTCTGATTTTTGAAAGAATTTATTTGCAGATTATGGAGGAAAATAAGTATTTGGTCAATATCAAAAGTTCATCGCAATACTTTGTTACATATCCTTTGTTGGCAATGGCAGAGGTCAAACGTTTTCTGTAAGTCTTCAAAAGGTTGTCACACACTGTTGCTGGTATGTTGGCCCATTCCTCCATGCAGATCTCCTCTAGAGCAGTAATGTTTTGGGGCTGTTGCTGGGCAACACGGACTTTCAACTCCCTACAAAGGTTTTTTTATGGGGTTGAGATCTGGAGACTGGCTAGGCCACTCCAGGACCTTGAAATGCTTCTTAAGAAGCCACTCCGTAGTTGCCCGGGCGATGTGTTTGGGATCATTGTCATGCTAAAAGACCCAGCCACGCTTCATCTTTAATGCCCTTGCTGATGGAAGACGGTTTGCACTCAATCTCACGATACATGGCCCCATTCATTCTTTCATGTACACGGATCAGTCGACCTGTTCCCTTTGCAGAAAAACAGCCCCAAAGCATGATGTTGCCACCCCCATGCTTCACAGTAGGTATGGTGTTCTTTGGTTGCAACTCAGCATTCTCTCTCCTCCAAACACGACGAGTTGTGTTTCTACCAAACAGTTCTACTTTGGTTTCATCAGACCATATGACATTCTCCCAGTCCTCTTCTGGATCATCCAAATGCTCTCTAGCAAACCTCAGACGGGCCCGGACATGTACTGGCTTAAGCAGGGGGACACGTCTGGCACTGCAGGATCTGAGTCCCTAGCGGCGCAGTGTTACTGATGGTAGCCTTTGTTACCTTGGTCCCATATCTCTGCATGTCATTCACTAGGTCCCCCCGTGTGGTTCTGGGATTTTTGCTCACCATTCTTGTGATCGTTTTGACCCCACGGGGTGAGATCTTGCGTGGAGCCCCAGATCGAGGTAGATTATCAATGGTCTTGTATGTCTTCCATTTTCTAATTATTGCTCCCACAGTTGATTTCTTTATACAAAGCTGCTTGCCTATTGCAGATTCAGTCTTTCCAGCCTGGTGCAGGTCTACAAATTTGTTTCTGGTGTCCTTCAACAGCTCTTTGGTCTTCACCATAGTGGAGTTTGGAGTGTGACTGAGGTTGTGGACAGGTGTCTTTTATACTGATAACAAGTTCAAACAGGTGCCATTAATACAGGTAATAAGTGGAGGACAGAGGAGCCTCTTAAAGAAGAAGATACAAGTCTGTGAGAGCCAGAAATCTTGCTTGTGTGTAGATGACCAAATACTTATTTTCCACCATAATTTGCAAATAAATTATTTAAAAAATCAGACAATGTGATTGTCTGAATTTTTTTTCGACATTTTGTCTCATAGTTGAGGTATACCTATGATGACAATTACAGGCCTCTCATCATTTTAAGTGGGAGAACTTGCACAATTGTGTATGTGTGTATGTATATGTGTGTGTGTATATAGATATAGATATATAGAGATCGATAGCTAGAGATATAGATAGATATATATATATATATATATATATATATATAGATATAGATATAGATATAGATATAGATATAGATATATAGATATATAGATATAGATATCTATATCTATATATCTATATAGATATATAGATATAATCTCTCTCTCTTTCTCTCTCTATCTATATCTCTCTGGATCTTGTCCTCAATCCAGAAAAATAAATAACTACTAAAACAGTCTTTTAAACCAGTTGAGAGAAATAGCTGTATACCGGTAGATAGTTGCCACTATGATCCTTGGCTTATTAACATTCCCAAAGGACAACTCATACTATTGAGAAGAAATTGCAGCAATCAGAGTGATTTTGTTGAACAGGCACAAATGATAGGAAAGAAATTTATCCATAAGGGTTACAAAGAAGATTTCATCACTGAAAAAATAGAGGCAGTATCAAGATTAACGAGAGATGATCTGATTCAGGATAAAATTAAGAATGATTCACCCTAGCAAGGAGTACCGATGATTTTAAATTAGAATATCCAATTCAAGCAAATTGAAAAAATATTCAAGAAACATTGGCCCATCTTAAGAACAGATAGACAATTACGGACTATCTTAACTGAACAACCCACATTTTTTATAGGAGAGCACCCACGCTAAAAGATAGAATAGCAAAAAATGTGCCAGATCCACTGTCCAAATCAGAACAATTTACCTTTTTCAGGGAAAAGGTTTTTTTCCCTGCAAAAGTTGTTATGCCTGTAGAAATACGAACCTTAATGGCCAAAAATGTGGAAAATGTATCTCCAACACTACCAAGAAGGAATATCCAATTAAGGAATTCATATCATGTAGAACAGAGGGTGTAATATACATCTTGCAATGTCCATGTTCATTACAGTATGTGGGAAGAACCAAACTACTTATGTGGAAGAGAATACAAGAACATGTACAACATATTCAAAAAGGTTTTCCTAAACATAGTGTCTCTAGACACTTTGCACATTGTCATGGTAAAGATCCTTCAAGTGGAGGGCCACCCTGAAAAAAAAATTACACCAAAAATCCTAAAAAAAAAAAAAAAAAAAAAAACATTTGAAAAAAAAAAAAAAATTTTAACTTACCTAAACCCTTGTTGCTAGGCAGTCTTCCTTTTCTGCCTCTTCCTTTTCCACGGCGTCTTCTGCTCCTCGGTGAGCGGCCCCGTTGTCTTCTGAGAACTGTGTGTGTTCCCAAAACACCTCGGGGCCATTCACAGAGCGCCGCTGGAAACTGGCAGTGAAGCCACAAGGCCTCAGGCAGCCGACATCGCGGTCACCCAGGACAGGTAAGTACTTATTTAAAGTCAGCAGCTACAGTGTTTGTAGCTGCTGACTTTTAAATTTTTTTTTTTTTTTTTTGTCCGGAATCCCGCTTTAAGGTCTAAATTTCTGCGTTATAGATGAGTTTAAACCCCGTTGGAGGGGAAGTAACAAAGTAAGAGTTAAGCAAAAGTGATTCCAGATGGATTTTTGAACTCAACACTTTCTCTCCTTTCGGAATGAATATTGATTTTGACCTGAATTGTTTTATTTCTGACTATTGATATATTGAATTTTATCTACAAAAAATCGATTTCATTTCTTGACCATTATCTAACTACTCGATGGCAGTATTTTACACAGGGCTTAGTGTAATAGGTGCAATTTTAGTTCACATCCACCAGAGGGTTCGTCTTGAAAGTCTCTATAGGCTTTATATACTTTAATTTTAAAATTCATATGCACATAGTAGAAATGTCCTATCTATCAATAGGAATATAGTGAAGTTGTATAGAGTGGTTTGAAATAGGACAAGTATCATTCGTTAGAGATTATTTTTGAACGCAAGGGTTTTTTTTTCAATTTTTATCAATTTATACAATTTTTATTCAATACTATTGTAATTTTGTTAATGCAATAATAACTTGGATATCTCATTGATATTCTGTATTAATGACGCAAGATGATCCAATGACTCACCCGTTGCCATGGCAAAGGATACACAAATCATGGCTCATGTTCCGCAACATTCGTCACTAGGCTCCATTCCTTTGAGAAAGTCACGTGACCTGTGACGCAACGCGTTGGAGGAGCCGGTGATGTCACTTCCAGTGGCTCATATCCTCGGAAGCACGGTGAGGAGGAGAGCTGTTCATGAGCGTTCTAATTTTAACCAGGCATTGTACAAGAGATACCAAATGTGAGTGGATTATTTTGTTTAAATAAACAAGCATTGTTTTTACAATCTTGCCCGATGCTTTTATGTTTTATCATCAAAGAATATGCACAATAATTTTGGATTGTATGTGGTGTGTGTGTGTGTGTGTGTGTGTGTGTGTGTGTGTGTGTATATATATATATATATATATATATATATATATATATATATATATATATATATATATATATATATATATATATATATATATGTATATGTGTGTGTGTGTGTGTATATTTTCGTATTTATCGGTGTGTAACACGCACTTTTTCCCCCTGAAAGTCAGGGGGAAATTGTGTGTGCGTGTTATATGCTGATCTCTGCTGCCTCAGAGTGGAAGGAGGGGACGAGCATCGCTGGATTACACACAGACGCGTTCTGTGTATCTGGCGCTCAGTCACACACAGTGCTGCCCCCCTGGCCCGGCATTGGATCACTGTTCTGTCCATCATATGAGCTGGGTGGGACTGTGTGTGACTGAGCGCCGGATACACAGGAGATCGTGGATCTGTGTAATCCTGCACTGTCGTGGCTGCAATCATTGGCAAAGGTGAGTCTGCAGATGGATACTAAACAGGCTACAATGATGGGCATAGATCAGCTGCATTGATGGGCACTGGTGAGGCTGCAGATGGGCACTGACCCTTATTTTAAAATTTTTAAAAAGAATATTTAAAAAGTTTTTTTTTCTGAAATCTCCCTCTTAAAGTTAAGGTGCGTGTTATACGCCGATTAAATAATATATATTTATTCACATATATTCACAAAAGTGAGTACACCCCTCACATTTTTGTCAATATTTTATTATATCTTTTCATATGACAACACCGAAGAAATTACACTTTGCTACAATGTAAAGTAGTGAGTGTACAGCTTGTATAACAGTGTCAATTTGCTGCCCCCTCAAACTCAACACACAAACATTGATCTCTAAACTGCTGGCAACAAAAGTGAGTACACCCTTAGGTGAAAATGTCCAAATTGGGTCCAAAGTCAATATTTTGTGTGGTTACCATTATTTTCCATCACTACCTTAACCCTCTTGGTTGAAGGACGACTGTGTCCTGAAATGCGTCGGGCTGTCTGGACTCAATGGGAATTCATCATTTTTGTCATCTACTTTTTAGTGGTTTGATATTTTGTATATATGTATATTTATTTAATAAAATTTGTATTTTTGTATTCTTGTATATTTGTTGCCGCTAAAGTCCCAGTTTCTTGGGGGGTATCTCCTTCTCTATATTGACTATATAAGGGATACTGGCAACCTCAAGTGATATGGTTGGATGTTCTTTCTCTTTTTTATGTTTATGCAGCAAAAGACCAAGACAACCTCTGGATATGACGTTGAGAACATGCACTCAACTTCTTTGGTCGACCATGGTGAGGCCCGTTCTGAGTGGAATCTGTCCTGTTAAACCGCTGTATGATCTTGGCCACCATTCTGCAGCTCAGTTTCAGGGTCTTGGCAATCTTCTTAAAGTCTAGGCCATCTTTATGTAGAGCAACAATTCTTTTTTTCAGATCCTCAGAAAGTTTCTTGCCATAAGGTGCCATGTTGAACTTCCAGTGACCAGTATGAGAGAGTGAGTGCGATAACACCAAATTTAACACACCTGCTCCCCATTTACACCTGAGACCTTGTAACATTAACGAGTCACATGACATCGGGGAGGAAAAATGGATAATTGGGGCCTATGTGGACATTTTCACTTAGGGGTATACTCACTGTGAGGGGCGCACTACCTGCCTGGAGTTTGCATGTTCTCCCTGTGCCTGCGTGGGTTTCCTCCGGGTACTCCGGTTAAAGCGCTGCGTAAATTGACGGCGCTATATAAGTACCTGAAATCAAAAAAATAAATATATTATAAGATTATTATTAAAATATAATATATTATAAGATTATTATTAAAATATAATATATATATATATATATATATATATATATATATATATATATATATATATATATATATATAATATAATATAATATAATATATATATATATATATATATATATATATATATATATATATATATATATAATATATATATATATATAATATATATATTTTTTTATTATTATTATTTATTTTTTTACTAAAGGTGAACTTCGCCTTTAAGATTTCTAGATGTTCCCTATAACAGAACACCGCAAATTTTAAAAATGTAGGTTCGGGTCTGCTTTAACATTTATATTATTTACCACGCGAGGATCTATTTTTTACGTTTTAAATGTATAGCTGTAAAAATAATTGAAAAGACTATACATTCTTTATAATCATCAAAATTTTCTTTTTAACATTAACCTCGAATTGCTAAATCTGGATCTATGATGGCCTTCTGTAAAGGTTCACTGGCACTGAGCAAATAACTATTAATTCAAATGACTAAAACGTGTATGACCATTTTGATTTTAATCCTAAAGCTAACATTTTTTCCTTGATCATGTGCTTTGTTTTATTACACATCCTTTAATCAGACAATGTGTGATTTACTTTAGATAATGAGTTTTTCTTCCCAGTCTTGAAACAAGTGCCAATAGAAGAAGAAAAATCTTTTTTTATTCTGGGCTTTAACTTGCTTCTAGTGAAACTGGTCACAATACACGCAACTCCAAGAATAAATTAATACAAATTGTAAAATAAGCTCAAAGATTGATTCTCTTCCAGTCAAATCTTTCTTTTACAATTACCAGTTGTTTGTACAGAATGAGCTGAAATAATGAGGCTATCTTGCATTTTAAATAAAGCCTCTATAGATTAGAATGGGTCTTGTAGCAAAAATCTAAAGACTGGAATAGATTTTGGATGTTCTAGTAAGAGAGAGTTCTACAAGAACAATGCATATTCTTCAAAAAGTTCCGTAGGTCTACAGGGAATTAATGAGTACAGTTAACCAGGTCCTGGAGCTTTTCAAGATAAGTTGAATGTTCAAATAGCATTGGAAGTTTTGCAATGTGCATAGGCTTTTAGGGGGGAATAGTGAGGGAACAGAGAAATTGGCAGAATTAATTAAAGGAAAATGCTGGGAATACAGCAGATGTGGATCAGTGAAGGGTGTCAATCTGGTGCACCTTTTTATCACTCCTGTCTAGCAAAGAACATACATGCATTTTAAAAAGTACAACCTGAAACCCCTTCTTCTGATAGAAAAGAACTTGGAGCTGCTATTGCTGATTTATTTGTGAAGGTACAAATAGCTTCAGGGTTGTCTCTCGTGTGCCACCTTTTCTTCAATACATGGTCAATGTCTGATCTGGTAATAGCTTGCGAACCGTAATGGAATATTTATTTATAAAGCAGTGCACTAAACTTTGAATAAATCGCCTACAATGTTTGGTGAAAGTCAACTTCAGTGCTTTATAAATGTGCCCCGAAGTATCACAGGACAAGGTTGACTCAACAAATAGTTTGATATATTAGTATATTGGTGGTGATAACACTAAAGCTTTCACCTTCATTAGTCAGCAATTGCAACTCCCATATATCTTTTTACCAGAAGATTGCAAGTGTACTTATCAAGAAATGTCCTTTGCTGTCCCACTAAGCTAGCCTAGCCTATCTTCCTCAGATGCATTCTTACCCTGTAGTTGTGTCTGTTGCCTTCACTGCCTGTTCATATCCCTGTTAAAAGATCTTCATTGCACTGGCCCTGCCTGTGGGGTAGCTTCTTAAAAAATTCTAAGGTATCATCTACCAAGGTGCATATACTTTTTTTTAAATATAACTCTGCCCCCAGCTACATCACCAACCTGGTCTCAAAATATCAACCAAACCACTATTTTCGGCCCTCTCAAGACTTCCTGCTCTAGCTTCCTTGTCGCCTCATCCCACTGCTCACCTCCAGGACTTCTCCCACTCTTTGGAACCCCATACGCCAATGTGTCTGACTATCTCCTAATTATCCATCTTCAGACGATCCCTGAAAACCCTTCTATTTAAAGAAGCCTATTCTGCTTCTAATACACTGTTTCTACTTTCTCCATCAGCTCATCCCCCACCTTTTTTTTATCACTTGACTCTCCCTCTTAGATTGTAAGCTCGAACGAGCAGGACCCTCTGATTCCTCAAATTGTATTGTATTGTAACTGTAATGTCTGTCTTAATTTTGTAAAGCACTGCGCAAACTGCTGGCACTATATAAATCCTGTATAATAATAATAATAATATCCACTTTTCCTTTAAAGTAATGAAACAAGGCTAATCATGGCAGCCTCACAGCTTGCATGTTTTAAACTAAATTAGCAGTGGCAACCATTTTTTACTGCCGCATTCCCTTTAATGTAGCACTTTTAAGCTCTTCAGTCCGATCTGTTACTTAATTGAGAAGCTCTGCTATGCAGAGTTGCTTCTTTTGCATATCTGAACAGTTAAAGAAGAAGTACAGCCAAAGCTCGTTTGGCAGTAGTTCTCCTGTGGAACATAGTAGTGCAGTTTGTTCTGCAATCCTGTATCCTGTATCCTGTTTTCAGCAGACAGTGGGCTGAAGTCCGCTGTTGGCTTATGTCACAGAACCAGTCCAGGCTTGGGCAAGACCTCTCAGTGAACTGTTGAGAGCCTGAGGCGGCCACTCCTGGCCCCTCCACAGCCCAGTGCTCCAGTGAGCGAGGAGGGGCAGAATACCTTACAAGGCCTTTTAGCCTTGATGTACATCTTGGGAACCATATCTGGACCCCCACATCAACAGGGCCAGCCTGTAATGTTTGCTTTGGGCTCTGGATCCTGTGTTTGGTGCTCGCCTTGGTACATAGTACAATGTGTGAGTTAACTGCAGGGTGCTATACAGGTCCAGGGCAGTAGTCCATACCTGTGGTATGCCCACTGTGCTAGGCGAAGTCTGGATGGGTCAGCGGCATGAATCAGAAAAGAAGGGGTTTCCCTGTACATTGCATATTAGTTTCTGCATCTGCTTGTCTTGTTGGATCATTGGTATACACTACATATGTCCTACAAAACACACTTTAGTCTTAAGCGCACAAGTTTTGTTTTTTTCCAAGGCTTGGGTTATAGAGTTATATGCATTTTTCAGTGTTTTTTTTTTCT